>NW_020229979.1:0-22327 GCF_003227715.2 Harpegnathos saltator
CAATACATTTCTATTGTTTTTATTTATTCTTAGGTCTCTGTGAATTGTACATCTCTACAGTTAGCCCAATGTCCCATAAGTACAAACGTTATTTCAGCCGGTCTTGAACCATGTATTCTTTCAGAGTGCTGGTTAAATACTAAATATTATCCATAAATAACAGGATCACGGGAAGAAAAGTGGTGCAATAGCATGAGACTCCTTTGCATTTATCACAACATGTATCGTTTCAATTGTTCCGAAACACTTTTTAACTACCGAGAGAATACATTAACATTTTGATTTAAACAATAAGAGAATGGTTTGTATAAATCAATTAGGAAAAGGTCCATATGTTATCACATGAGCTCTATGACAGAACGTGTCTTTCCTCTTTTATCATACTTTATCGCAAGATTCGCCTATCACATATGGGAGAGTGAAAATAAAATCATATATAAATCAACGGAATTTTTGATGATGATGATACGTCCCAGTAATATGCTAAGTTAACAAGCTGTCACGAGTAGGACTTGTTCGATTATCGTCAACTCAAATCCTGCTGCCTTGGATTAGAAAATAGTTGCTACCGACTATTCACGCACAAGTTCTCTCTGCAACGTCTGAAGAAGTTGACAATCGCGCACGTATTACGTGAGAATAGCGAAACATATACTTTTCCTGCTAGGACGCACCATACCACTGTGTTATGGTACATGAGTTGCACTTATTGTCATTTTATTAAATACATCGTCCTGCGGTTCTCGCGGTGCAGATTCTTATCTTTACTACGACAATTGTACGCCGTGAAGGCAGGTTATCATAGCTAACGATAAAAGAACGCGAGCGACTCACTCTGTCATGGCGCTGGAAATTCGTGCTTCAGCCTCCGGCCGCTCTGAAATCGACTAAATTAATGTATGCAAACTCATCTGGTGCTGAAATCTCGTGCGGCAATCCGTTTCTTAGACGCATCTCGCCGAAACTCCTGTTTGCCAGCACAAAGTAATTAAAATAATAAATCGAATTGAAAAGCGTTTCTTCTTCTACCGTCCGATTACCGTACAGAAACATGATCTGTTCTTACTAAAAACTGTCCTGATACCGAAAATAAAATAGATGAACAGAATTGTTACTGACTCGGCTCCAACAGTCAAAGTTCCCTACCCGAACACAATCTGATCTCCTTCGTCTATTCTCATGCTAAAAAGCAACACTCGGAGCTATTAATAACGCGTAGATGCATATATAATCTTTTTCGTCTTCCTTCGCTCAGCTGTCTTTGAGTGAAAACGATACCTTTGCGTCCCGAATGCTCTTATTATTTTTCTGCATCTAGCTCTAGTCTGTCTCCCGAAATATATCTGACTTCTCCGTCTCGATACGTCATAAAATTGGAGAATCATGCTTTATCATACCTTTACTCCTGAAATGCAACTTGAATCTGTTACCGCTCGACATCATCTTCTCTCTCTATTTCCCTCCTCGTCAATCCCTACTTAAGCGGCTTGTCAAAAGAGAACACTTTAATAATCTTCCTTCCCGCGATAATACGTATGCAAATCAATTCATCAAACTTCTTCTCGCTACCTTTCTTCCGTTCTTAGCGAATTGTCATACTTCCTTTAAGAACTCAGAATATCCTTACTCAGTCTCTGCATTCAGCAACTCCTGGCTACTCTGTACGCATATACCACACTACCGATCCGAAGTTATCTGATCTTGTACTTTTGATCTTTCCCTATTCAAATTTCACATATTTTAATTCCTTGAGATTGCTACACATTTAATATCATATTGCCGGGTGATTATAAGATAACTTGGAGAAGTAAATTAGCTATTTATAGAAGATTAAGAAATTATTAATTTATTTATTTCAACGTGTAATCTATTTACTCGAAAAAACAATACATTTTTCTAGCAATAAGATAAACGAACTCTCGCAATATTCAGTACTTGAAAAATAGTGAACTTTTGTTCAATCCACCTGATAACGTCATCTCTCATATTATAGACATTTTAAATCGAAGGAATGGGCATTCACAGATTCACAAATTTACTCGAAAGTCCGACGACAGATATTCAATACTCTGTGAATTTTACTACGCCAGATAAATTTTACCAGAAAATTTAGCCAAGTGTCGGTATAGCATTTAAAAAGAGTCCAGTTTGTCATAATTTGGCATCACTGCCGAGATCTGCTGGCACAGTAGTCAGCTTACTCTTGTCTCAGCTACCCTGTTAAACGTAGCTACAACAGTCCGTAGTAAAATCAGGCTACGAAAAGCAACATCTGATTTGTTCAACCCAATCTATAACGTCTTAGAGAATATTTGATCATATTTTCTTTCGAAAGAAGGGCTATTATGTACAGAGTATCGACAATGAATGTTAATAGGCTTCGTAAGCATTATGCAGAAATCGTAATACGATTTAATTCCGAAAACCCAGGAAAATTCGCTCACGCAGCGCACCTCTTATTTGTTTTTCTTCTTTCGCGGCATCTTACATGCGGGAAATTGCCGAAGGGGCCGGATTGGATTTTTGATATAAATTACTCTTTTTTAGAGGCTTGCCTATGAGTCATTTTACATTGCTGATGCATGTGACAACTATTCTGTCTGTTCGCGCGTATCAAATTGGAAGTAAGAGAAATGATCACCTGACGAAGGTAGTCTGTTAATAGGATTAGAATCTAAAGAAATTTAATACTGATGACAAAGAATATCATGATTCTCGAGCTATACATTCAGCAATTAATCTTGATAAGTTGAAAAGAACTCTGAAGAAGCCATTGTGACAATGTAGAAAATTCGAAAGTTCGAGATAAATGTGTAGTTTCATTTGCCGGCGATATTCCAATAAGTTAAAGTTTAAACCGCTTGATCAAGGACTACTGGGAACTTTCTCTATCTAGACAAATATTTTGTTTTCCAAAACTATTACCTTAGATTCCAAGAGCTTTCAAACAATCATTACTAAGACTGTTTTTAACAGAAAACTCTGTGCGTACATTCCATCATGTCGCTCGTTCTTATCTAGTAAATGACAAAAACCTCGATAGATGGATATTCATCCAGCACGGGAGAAAAATACTATTCCCCATTAGTCGATGGTCCAGCACACTTGATGAAATGAACTCTCTTGACATATCTCTTGTCTCCCAGCTTAGACGAGCGAGTTCATATATAATATTAACTTAGACTTAGATCGGAGAGCGCTCTCGCGTTCCGAAGCGCTGGTTTGCGCGATCCTAACACCGCATGATAACTATATCGAAGATCTCCGGGTGTAACTTGTCAACATTCAATTAAGAAGAACAAAGCATGCTAGTACAATCTTACAAGCCCACTGACCAAAAAAAGTCCTAGCGTATATGGGAACGTATTTTGAATCGGAGATATGCAACGTTATTTCTGTTAGACAACACTGTACTGACATGCGATATTCTTTACATACCGCGCATACAGTGCACACTATATTTTACAAACTCTAGTCTCGGTGAGTACATTTCACATATATTTTGTATGTATTCCTGACTACGGCTCCCGGGTTCAAGTATACGGCTAACATTATTTTAATTTAAAGTTTTTCACTCATGTTTTATCTCGATGCTACCAGTGTGGGACTCTAGTACAGAAAACCTGTGTCCATTATCCCGTTTTTGAATGTCTCTAATCTCTTTCAAAGGCCTTGCACTACCCAGGGGACTGGCACTCGTCACATTTCTCTTCATGTAAGTTTTGCTTAACCCTTCCGGTACATATAAATTATTTCGGTCCGCTCTCCCTGGTATTTCAAAATTGAATATTTACCGTTACGTGGTATCGCTTCCGTTCTATGTTTTGATTTTAATTAAACTTACCGGTAAACTTACAGCAGGGTGAATTCTTCTTGGTTTTTCTGTCGTTAGATTGTTTCTTAGATTTTGAATCCAGGGCTTTTATGATTATACAACATTGGGTATTTCGAAGCTGTTTGCTTATGGTGCACCAGCTCGTTTTGCTCGAGGTTCTATGAGACGAATTTACCCGTAGTACAACTTCTCTATCCTGTCTGTCCCAGCGGTATAGGAGCTTATACGCCTGACAAAGTATGCTAAAATGCAGTAAGGTCATTTGCCACGGCCATGGATCTTATGTGGTCACCAGTTACACCTGCTATATCGGGGCGGAGCGCCTTTCAACCTTTGGAGCTTGGACATACACTCCTCTTTGGGCTCGCCGCAGCTGACGGGCGAATTCGATCCTTGCCATCGAATAAGTTTTCCTTCGCCTACCGTTCGCTTCCGGCCCGTCCATTCCTGAGTTTGTAAATCTGTTGGCACATATCGTCACATATGTACATGATTTTGTCATCAATCTCTTACAGAAACTCTTTCTAGCATGTCTTCCATTTTTCTTTTTTTCATTCAAGTTATTTTTTTTCACCTCCTTTCTCTTTCAGGACCGGTTCGGGTGCCTTTCCCTCTTCCCACAGGTCCCAAAGCCTACTGTTCGCGGGAATCATTCCACCATTGCGTGCGAATATAGAAGAAATGTGCAGGATCTTTTAAAAAGCAACTGTCTCCATCAATAAAATTTGTTTATACTTCGCTCAAAAATATACGTTTCTTTCAACATTCATCCGAATTTTCGATCGATAACATTACGAATTCATTCCCAAAATATAAATATATTTGAAGGCCATTTTTACTTCATGTTTTTTCGACGTCACACGCTGCGAACATCAGACTCCTCAAAGGTTGTGTTTTGTGTAGTCGAGTGGTTTTCGTCACATCCCTTGTAAGCTTACCTGGACACTCCTTAAGTCGCAACCCTGAAGAGACGCTCGTCAATTGTATAGTCTGTAGTAAAGGCGTCTTGCGCACGGAAGTCCCTCGGCAATTTGCAAGCATTTCTTTTTCTAATTCAAGACTACTAGTTCACAGACAAAGCAGCGGTCTACGCCCATCGTTAAGTGATCCCTATGGACAGAGCCTGGAACGTTGATGGCCCTCCTCGCGGTAAAAAGGTGCGTCGTGAAGAATAACTGTGGACAATTATTCTAAACAAGAGTATGTGTTATTTACAGCTAAGGATAAACGGATTTATCGATATGCCAAAACAATCGGCGACGAATTCGCTTACGGATTCAGTACGAACGCACACACAGGGGTAACGAGGAGAGGACTCACACACAGTATTAGGATACGAATGCACATCCTTTGACCAATCAGATAGACAGCTTGTTGCATTCTCTATATGCCGGGTCTGTATCTACAGACGAGACGCTACTCCCAAAGCGGGACAATTCGTAGTCTCTACTAAAAGTGTGCCAAAAAATACAAGCCGCATTGTTTTTCCTTTAGATAAGTTGTGCAAGGATTACTGAGGTTTTCCTAGCCTCTAAGTTCTCTCATTGTGCTGTTGTATGGAACGTGCCATAATTTGGCAGTTTGTGCACCCGTACTAACCAGAGGTAGTGACAGTAAAATTTCCGATAAATTATATGAACATTGGGTTTAGTAGTGATTAAGACATACATCCTTAAATAATAATACAGAAGCGCAGGCAGTGTGGCAAATTCCCCAGAAAAAAACTGCACGCAACCAGCTGGAATGTGTTAATAGATTTGTAAAAAACAATACATAAATCCAAAAACGACGTGCTGCAGCGCGGTCCACTCCGCCAAGTGTGTAAGGTTTTGTTTTAAAATAATAACCACATTCATACTTTTCAGGTTTCTTTAAAGCAGGGGTACTTTTATGCTACCAACTTGTCATTCTATTACATGTTCTATTGGACTAGGTACATGAGATCAGTAGGGCACACACACCTTTGGGTCTCGCTCTGATAATGCTCACTAGCGTTGAACTTTCGGTCTTTGGAATCTCGATCCAATTCCCCAATGCCGTCGTTTTTGTCTAATTTGTCTTGGGAGAAATTCTAACATCTATTGGTCCCCGTTAGTAGCATTTCATAAGCAATTCTTCAACAGGCCTGGGGATAGTATCGTCGCACATAAAGAAATATATCGGAATGAGCGATTGATTCGAGAGATTGGTTTACAAGATGCAAGGACTGACAGGAAGCTCGGGACGCAATTAAAGACTCGACTAAAGATCCAAAAATAGGGCATCGCAATCATCTCCTATTTGAATCTGCAAAACAATCATTCGTATCCATTTGTTTGGTTAGTGGGCTGTAGTTAAAGAACGATCTTCTTTGAACGCACTACAGCTTCATCCACACATATTCTTTTCGGGAACAAAGTTTGTCTAAACTTTAAATATATAGTCCAAAATGGGTTGAGGGAAATGCGGTGAAGGGATGTCGAAAATAATATAAAACCTACCTAGAGAAAGCGGAGGGATGGATTTGTAGAAGGAAGATTGATTGTTATATAAGGGTAGGTGAGTATGATGCGCTCGGTGTTTTTTACGGCGAAATGCATTAAAAGTGGCAGAAAAGTTTATTTTTGTTCTGGGGGAATTGAAAGTATCCGTCCATTATATTCTGTATTAAGCTCGAGTTGTAAAACAAGTACCAGTAAACCAATGTTCATATGAAACTTTTGATGTCGGAAATATAGGTTATGTCAACTACTGTGGAATTTACGTGAAGGTGAAACTGCGCCGATATGGAACGGTCAATCAACAACAATGATGGAGAGATTAGTGGAAAACTACCTAATCTTGCAACTTTGATGCTAAAAGGAAAAACCAATGACTGCTTAGTATTGTTGTGCGATCACAGCCTTATGGGGCAACGAATTGTTTCCCACGCTCTTGGGAGAAGACGCTCTGTGAAGAAGGCATATAGAGAATGTGAACAGCTGTTATCGTTGTCAAGGAGTTTGTTTACTAACAACTGGGAATAATAAGAGAGTCGCTCTAGTCCTGTCACAGCGTACGGACGTAAAGCGAATTCGTGCGATTATTTTGGAATTGATTAAGATCCGTTTTTCTAGGCTGTAAATAAAGCTTTTCTCGTTTAGTATATCTCGAGTTATTTCTTTCACGCGCGGGCACAACATTTGGGGGCTCGTCCGGGATCAATAACGATAGAAATCGTAGACGTGCTTGTGTGTGAAAGTGAAAGAAAAAGAAATGGCTTTGGGCACATTCGCCGAGGAGGACTCGTGCTCAGACGGCCGGCTACCTCAGATGATTCATTACGAGCCGTTCTTCAGGAGTTGCAGCAACTAAGGAGGAACGGCAGCAGGATCAGAGAAAACAGCTACGAATACAAAATGAATAAAAACACAGCTTGAGGAGCGTGATTCAGCTTTTAAACGCCTGGAAGAAAAACTGGATAAACAGATGATCCTTCAAATAATAGTATTTTGGGGAATGAATCTCGTAATGTTATCGATCTCGAAAATTCGAGAATGAATGTTGAAAGAGAACGTATATTTTGTGATGTCAGAGTAAAATCAGATATTTATGATGGGACAGTGCCTTTAAAAGAGTCCTTGCACAATTTTCTCTAATATCGCAAGCTAATGGTTGGAATGATTCCGCGAAAACAGTAGCTTTGGCTTCCTGTTTAAGAGGGAAAGCACGAACGGTTCTTTTAAATATAAATGATTTAAAAAAAATAACTTTTAATGAAATAAAAGAAAAATTAGAATTACAATTTGGAGAGGGTGAATTAATGCAAAATTATTATTCACAATTTACAAATCGAAAGATGCTTGCGGGAGAAGATTATGCAACTCTTGGTGCAGATTTAGAGCGTCTTTCGAGAGGAGCTTATCCAGAATGTTCTTTTGAAGTTCGCGAAAAGATTGCTTGTGCACAATTCATTGCTGCAATTTCGGGATAATTTTATTAAGCGTTCGCTTTTGACAGAAGGAATAGTTTCACTTAAAGCGGCTATAGAACGAGCAAAGATTTTACAATCAATAAATGAAAAACTGTTTTCACGGGAAAATAAAAGAACAAAAAGTCACGGGAGTTTTCTGTCGTTTTGAAGAAAAAGGAAATGGATATAAGAAGGGAAAAGAATTTGAAAGAGTTGAAGCACGAAGAAATTTTAAAACGAGTAAGAATAAAGAAAGGGAATGTTGGCAATGCGGTGGGGTAGGACATTTTCGTTCAGAATGTCCGACATTGCAGCAAAAGGAAAACTAAATTTTGCCGAGCTTCACGGAGCTGGTTCGGTAAAAAGGATTCAGGCTCCGTTTTATAAGCGCAAAATTGATAAAAACATGTATAATATTTGTGGAAAATTGAATGATAAAATGTTCCTTAGTAATTTTGTTGTTTCAGGGGCTTGTTAAATAATACAACTTGTTCTTTTAAAATTGACACAGGTTCCGATGTCTCGATTATAAGTTCTAGGAAGGTAATACCTTTGAAATTGAGTCCGATAGGTTCTGTTAATTTATTTTACCCTACAGGAGAAAGAGTTCAGGTTCATTCACAAGTTGTTGCTACCATTACTTTGGGGAAGTTTTGTGTACAATTATGTTTTTATGTAGCTGATATAAATAATGATTGTATTTTAGGAAGAGATTTTCTTTTAAAAAACAGGTTTAGTAGATGGATTGTTTGAAAGGGCTCTTGGAATCTCAAAGAATAGTTTTGGAAAACAAGAATTAATTTGTTCTAGAATAGAGAAACATTCTATTCAATTTCCTGAATTACTTAGGGAAATTCATGAACAAAGTTCTAAACATTTGAATTTTTCACAAAAAGAGATTTTCTCAGAGTTTCTTATTCAATTTCAAGATTTATTTGCTGAAAATGTTATAGCTGGTAATTGTGATATTCTTTGTCATCATATTAAACTTTTAGATTCTAATCCTATTAAGCAGACTCCTCGTCGAATTCCTATTCATTTACAAGAAGAAGTTTATAAAATTATAGAAGACATGAAAGCTCAAAAGGTAATAGAAGAATCCAATAGCCCTTGGATTTCTCCGGCTGTAATGGTAAAAAAAAAAGATGGTTCTATAAGATTTGTGTAGATTATAGAAAATTAAATGCAGTAACCATCAAGGATTCATATCCACTTCCAAGAATTGATCAAATTTTAGATTGTTTAGCTGGGAATTCATGGTTTTGTACTCTTGATTTAAAGAGTGGTTATTGGCAGGTGGGGTTAGCTCCTGAGGATCGGGAAAAAACTGCTTTTTCTATAGGAAACGGTTTATGGCAGTTTACAGTGATGCCGTTCGGACTTTGTAATGCTCCTGCCACTTTTGAACGTTTAATGGAAAAAGTGTTATCAGGTTTAATTTCTAAAAAATGTTTCGTTTTCTTGGACGATGTAATTGTTTTTGGAAAGAATTTTGAAGAAATGATTTCTAATTTAAAAGCAGTTTTTCTGCGGTTACAATCCGCAAATCTTAAGGTAAATCCAAAGAAATGTGAATTTTTAAGGAAAAAGATCAGATACTTGGGTCATGTGATTTCTGCTGAGGGAGTTGCTACAGATCCTGATAAGATTTCTGTTCTTAAAGATTGGCCAATTCCTAAGACACGGAAACAAGTGCGAAGTTTTTTAGGATTTTGCTCGTATTATCGGAAATTTATTAAAGATTTTTCTCTTTTAGCCAAGCCTTTATTTAGATTGACGGAGGAAAATAGAAAATTTTCTTGGTCAACAGAATGTCAGTTGGCATTTCAGGAGTTAAAACGTGTGATGACTTCTTCTCCAATTTTATCTTTTCCTTCTGGAGAAGGTCAATTTATTCTTGACACTGATGCTTCAAATCATGGCATCGGAGCAGTTCTTTCACAGCTTCAGGAAGGAAAAGAGAAAGTTATTGCTTTTTATAGTCGAGTTTTTAGTAAAGTAGAACAGAATTACTGTGTAACTCGTAGGGAACTTCTTGCTGTGGTAGATGCTGTACAATCTTTTCATCATTATTTATATGGAAGGAAGTTTTTAGTAAGAACAGATCATGTTTCTTTACGATGGTTAACTTCATTTAAAAATTTGGAAGGGCAGTTGGCAAGATGGTTAGAACGTTTGCAGCAATATGATTTTGACATTAATTATCGAAGCGGGAAATTACACAAAAATGCAGATTTTCTCTCTCGACGTCCTTGTTTGGAAACTTCTTGTCGTTATTGTTATAAAGTAGAATCACGGGAGGAATCTTTTAAAGAAAATATTATAGGATTTATTTCTCTAGAAAGAGATAATTTACAAGAATGGCGTGATTTTCAGCTTCAGGATTCAGTGTTGGCACAAATTCATCAAGCTAAAGAGATTGATAAAAGGCCTTCTTGGCAGGCTGTTGCTCCTATGGAGATTTCTTCTAAGATTTATTGGTCTCAATGGGAAGCTATAGTTGTTTTAAATGGTGTCTTATATAAAAAATGGGAATCTCCTAATTTATTAAACCATGTTTATCAAATTTTAGTTCCTCGGGAGAAGGTTTCGGAGGTGTTGGAAGAAGCTCATGATTCACCTTCCGGTGGTCATTTTGGAATTAATAAAACTTTACAAAGGATACGTAAACGTTTTTATTGGGCAACTTGCAAGAGAGACGTAGAGGATTGGTGTGCTTCTTGCAAAATTTGTATAGCTAAGAAAGGTCCTTCTGAAAAAGGGAAATCTCCTCTTCAGGTGTATAATGTAGGTGCTCCTTTTGAAAGAATACAAGTTGATATTTTAGGTCCTCTTCCTACCACTCTTAATGGAAATCGGTATGTGCTCGTTGTGCTAGATTGTTTTACCAAATGGCCAGAGGCTATTCCTTTGAAAAATAAAAGAGCAACCACTGTTGCTAAGTTTCTAGTTGAACAAGTATTTTCTCGACATGGAATTCCTTTAGAATTACATACTGATCAAGGAAAGAATTTTGAGTCACGATTAATTCTTGAGATGTCTCATATTTTAGGAATCAGGAAAACTCGTACTACACCTCTTCATCCTCAGTCAGATGGACAAGTTGAACGTCAACATAGAACAATTTTAAATTATTTGGCGAAATATATTTCTGATAATCAACGAGATTGGGATAAATGGATTTCTTTGTTTCTACTGGCTTTTCGCTCCTCTAAACATGAAGCAACTGGAGTTTCTCCAGCCGAAATGTATCTTGGTCAGGATCTTCGTTTACCTTTAGATCTTCTTCGAGGTCGGCCTCCCTCAGTTAAAGATAAAGAAGAAGAAAAGTACACTATTAAATTAAGAAAAAAACTGGATGAAATTCATCGTTTTGCTAGACGTCGTCTTCAAATTAGGTCTCAAAATACCAAATCTTGGTATGATCAACGTTCTAGACAAGTGACATTTGAACAAGGTCAAAAGGTTTGGTTTTTCAATCCTCGTCGTACAATAGGAAAAGCTCCGAAATTGCAAAGTTCTTGGGAAGGACCTTTTATAATTATAAAGAAACTTAGTGATGTCGTGTTTTGTATAGGCAAATCTTTCAAACATAAAAGAAAAGTGGTTCATGCAGATCGTTTGGCTCCTTTTCGAGAAAGAGATATTAAATAAAATTAAAAGAATTAATACATGTATATACATATACTTGTTTGTTTTCTTATCCTTTTTCAGAATTTCCCATTCCTCTTTCCTTTTCCGTTTTCCGAGTCGCTGACGTCTTTTTCCACTGAGATCCGTTAAGGACCGCCCTCCTCACGGTTTTTGACCGTGGTTTTTCCGTGAGGCTTTGGGTGAATACCGGGGCGGGGATTAGGGGTGTTCTTTTAAAGAACGTCGGGTCCACGGGTTATACCCCCCCCCCCTTATCCGAAGAAGAAGCTGAAGAGCGGTGAGCTGGGACTTCGAGAGTCACGTCGACAACTTTTCGGCCTGATAGCTGTTGGGACAAGAGATGGCGTAGTCAAGAGAACCTGAGACAGCAGTCCAGGTTGTGACAAAGGATCGCCAAAGGTGCCCTGGAGCAGCAAAGATGGCTTGAAATTTTGGAGATAGACTTGAAGAAGAGCATCACGAACAACTTTTTCCATGGGATTGTCGGGACGACAATTTTGGAAGAGAGGGGACAGTGTTGTGCCCACACCTTTGGGGAACGAATTGTTCCCACGCTCTTGGGAGAAGACGCTCTGTGAAGAAGGCATATAGAGAATGTGAACAGCTGTTATCGTTGTCAAGGAGTTTGTTTACTAACAACTGGGAATAATAAGAGAGTCGCTCTAGTCCTGTCACGGCGTACGGACGTAAAGCGAATTCGTGCGATTATTTTGGAATCGATTAAGATCCGTTTTTCTAGGCTGTAAATAAAGCTTTTCTCGTTTAGTATATCTCGAGTTATTTCTTTCACGCGCGGGCACAACAGTATGTTCTAATCGTAAGTTGCCTGGAGGAAGAAAAACAACAGTATACTTCTGTGAAACGTGCAATAGAAAATCATTCCTTCATGTTGGACATTGTTTCAAAAAATATCATACATTAAAAACTTACAAATAATTATAATTATTTGAAATTCAAATAATTATTTGAATTATAATTATTTGAAATTCAAATAATTATTTGAAACTCATATTAGGAATACAAATAAGTTTCCGCCGTTTTGAGGTCCCAGGCCGTGGCCCGTATCCTGGGGTTGTGGGAGGACGAATTGTCCGACCCACGGGGGTACGAGCGACACATGGCTGAGGCTGTCCGCCCCTGCCTGCCAGAGCTGGCGGGCAGGAGGGGGTGCAGATTGTCTTACAATCTGGTGCAGGTGTTGACCGGGCACGGAAGCTTCGGGAAGTACCTGCACCGGATAGGGAAGTAGCTCACCATCCGATGCCACCACTGCCCCGTGCTGATGGACACGGTGCACCACACCCTGGCTGCGTGTACGGCCTGGGTGGAGGAGCGCCTGGCACCTGGAGTGTCCTGGCCGGGGCGGTAGGGTGTCGCGAGGAGGAAACTTGGTCGAAACCATGTGCGGGAGCGAGAGAGTATGAGAAGCGGCGGCCTCCTTCTGCAGGGACGTTATGTTCAAGAAGGAGGCCGCCGAGAGGGAGCGACGACCGGGAACCCGCCGGAGGAGGCGTGGCGGTCGTCGTTCCCCGGGGGGAGGTCTCGGTAGCGGACCTGAGGTGACGTCGGTTGAGAGGGAGGAAGGACCCTGAATAGCAGGGGGACAGGTCCTCCTCCTCGGCCGCCTCGGGCCCGTCTCCGGCCGCAGGGGGGATCCGGGAGTCCACGTAGATGGATTTCGGTTCCCCTTGCGCGTCGGACATGGAAGGATAAGGGGGAGTGGCAACCCGTTTGGGGACGGGCCCACTCCCCCAAAATCCCCCCTTCCTGACAAACAGGGAGGGGGTAAGGAGGGAGGGTGGATGTCCCTCTCTCCTACATAGGTGACACCAGAAGGCCAACTGGTCGGTAAACCGACTGGGGACCGCGCCCTGGATTCTCTTTGCGGAACAGAGCGCGGTACATAGGTGGCGAGGGGCTCCAGAAAGGGAGCTCTGGGGCCGGGGTGTCGGGGAGGGAATACAGAAGTAGTTCCCCTGGCTCCTCACATTACCATCCGACAGGTAGACGTCCCGTAGGGGTTTTAGTCGGTAAGAGTCCGACATAACCCCGACCCCCCAAGGGTCGGGGGTATCCATGATGGATTTCCCCTGCGTTACCAGAAAAAAAGAAAAAAAAGTTTCCGCCGTTTGACAAAAGATGGCCCCACCAGAAGGTTATGTTGAGATTGTCAGATGTAAAACGTAATATCGTAAGTTTGGACATCTGGTAATAGCATAACCTTGAAGTATTAGTGACTCCGTATCAGCATCACATAATTTTTTTCGTGCGAAAATGTCAAGTTTTGTGCCCAATAAGCGTCATTTGCGGGAACTTTTGATTTACTTCTTTAATTTGAAGAAATCTGCAACTGAGGCGCATCGATTGCTTGTAGAAGCATATGGTGAGACTGCTTTATGTGCGAGAAGTTGTCGTGAGTGGTTTCAAAAGTTTAAAAACGGTGAGTTTAATGTGGAAGACAAAGAACGTAGTGGAAGGCCGAAAGTGTACGAAGACACGGAATTGGAAGCATTATTGGAGGAAGATTCGTGCCAAACGCAAGAAGAACTTGCACTTACATTAGAAGTGACTCAACAAGCAATTTTACATCGTTTAAAATCGTTAGGAATGATTCAAAAGCAAGGAAATTGGGTTCCATATGAACTGAAGCCGAGAGACGTTGAACGCCGATTTTGCATGTGTGAAATGCTGCTTGCCAGACATAAAAGAAAGAGTTTTTTGCATCGTATAGTCACTAGTGATGAAAAATGGATCCACTACGATAACCCAAAGAAGAGAAAATCATAGGGACCACCTGGCCATACTTCAACATCGACAGCCAAACCGAATATTCATGGAAAAAAAACTCATGCTGTGTATTTGGTGGGAGCAGCTTGGTGTCGTATAGTATGAGTTGCTCAAACCGAGCGAAACCATTACTGGAGCTCTCTACCGAACACAATTAATGAGATTGAGCCGAGCACTCAAGGAAAAACGCGCCCATTACTACTCCAGACACGGCAAAATTATTCTCCTACATGACAACGCTCGGCCACATGTTGCAAAACCGGTCAAAACCTATTTGGAAACATTTAATTGGGAAGTCCTACCCCACCCGCCGTATTCACTAGACATTGCCCCTTCCGATTATCACTTGTTCCGGTCGATGGCACATGGCCTGTCTAAGCAGCGCTTTACATCATATGAAGATACTAAAAATTGGGTCGATTCGTGGACAGCCTCAAAAGATGAAGAGTTCTTCCGACGTGGTATCCGAATGCTGCCAGAAAGATGTGGGGAAAAGTAGTGGTTAATGATGCACAACACTTTGAATAAAACGTAATGTACCGTTCTTTCACAATAAATTCCTAATTTTTTATAGAAAACGGCGGAAACTTATTTGTACTCTTAATATATTTGTAATACTTCTTCAAAAAATAAATAATTTCTAACATAAATGTTATTCTTATAATACTGAAAATTTTTCGCATATTTACCGAAACCAGCTACAATCTAGTGAGAATCACATATAAAAAGCTAGCATCCGATAAGGGTTAAAATACTTGTGTCATTATATGTACATCAAAATTGTGAACGTATATTGATATAAACATCTTGATTTGATAAGAAAATTTACATAGGGGATCTTTTCATGACAGCGACGATATATCATACTTGCGCTCAGAATCACGCTCACGAATCAGATCCACGCCGAGAAAGCCAAAATATGCTCGGACGCGCGTTAACGCAGTTCAATTGGAGCAAGAAGGAGTGAAAAGGAGCGAAGATCACTCTTTTTCTCGCTCGGTGAAGCGACACACTGATAAACAGAGCAGTAATGTTATGTGCAGAGAAAGCGCATGGAGAGGACGCTTCCCCTTGCACGCGGTATGCTCGGGCATATTTTCGCAGCACTGGCGTGAGGAGCGTGAGGAGACCGAGTGGTGAGGGTAGGCCGCAACCGTGCGCGCAGTAGCATTCCCAACACTGTGGGGGAGTCCAAGTACAAGGGTGGTCCGATAAGTACTTAGCCTCACCGCCCGATGGCGCCACTATCGCAAGAGAAATTTACTATCGTGTAGTACATTCTCGTAGACGGCTACTGTCGAAATTTCAGCCGAATCGGACTCGTAGTTTTGTTTTGACCGCGTGTGGAAGCGGGCGTGTCCGCGGATTTTAGAAAAATGGAAAAAGAGCAATATCGGTCGGTGATTCGATTCTTGTTTTTGGAAGGGAAATCGCGCAGCGAAATCAAAGAGCGCTTGGATGCTGTGTACGGTGACTCTTCTCCTTCGATGGCGACCGTCAAAAATTGGTTTAACGAGTTTCAACGTGGCCGCACGTCGGTTTTTGATGAGCCACGCCCAGATGCCCCGAAAACGGCTACCACGGAGGTGTTACGTCCTGTAGATTTAATTAGTAAAAATTCTTTCCTCTCGCAGATTTATATTCTCCTAATATAACTATAATAGGAATATATACATATATAAATATAAATTAGGAAACAGACCCATCTGGCGAACAGCCGTCGCGCCAAATGAAAAGCGATTCGGGAAAATTCCATAACAGGAAACAATGCCCTGTTGTAAAAACCTATACCTGGGTAGTGTTCGCCAAGTGTGTCCGTCGTCCCAGCTATAAAAACTTGAAACTCCGCGCTAATAAACCTTCAGTGAAACAAAGCAACTCAGAGCATTCCTGCTCTAAAACTTGAAACTCACATCTTCCCAATCCAAAACCATATGTGCCCAATCAGTCAACCAACAAAGCCTATTTCACTGATAGTCGTAAAATCTGATCCCAGCCTTTGATTTACGGCATTTTGATTTTTCCAGCCGTCCACTTGTATACATTTCTCTATCTCAAGAACCCACCACCTCTACGCTTGTCGCGCCTAACTCATTCAGCCAATCATATATCCATCTAAAACTATGAGACACTCACGCTCCACCCTTTAGCCCTTCCATATTCATATCTCCAAAAACTAACTGTCTCCTCCCACGATGTCTTTTAACTTTGCTAATGGCTGAGACTTTTTCCCACTAAGACCAATCCACCCCTTCCTCAAAGGCCATCCCTCTACCCACCCTGATAGCTTCTGCCTCCGATTATCACTATAAAAACCGCGGTAATCCGCCTCCGCGACACTTCTACTTCTACTTCAACTTCTACCGTTACTTCTATTTTGAGAAACAGAAAGAGCAGATTCACATAGATTCTAGATTCAAAAATCAGACTTGTAAAAACACGTCCTTAGACTCAAATTCGTCTTCGGTTTTGTTTCGGCACTACATATACTTTTACGTCCTCTGTCTTATTTTTTTTTGGGGACAAAAATAAAAATTTAGAATCAGTGCTGTTGTGCCATAATTGAACAATTGGAAGGGAGTCGCACAACCCATCCCAACCTACAGAGCAGGAGCCGCCTATCAACCGTTATATCTTGTTCATTTCTCGCATCCCAGGAATCACCAGTAAGTTACATTTTCTTTGCTTACTAACTCTTTACTCATATTCCTTCCTTTTTTTTATTTCCTCCTTCTTTCACTTCTCATACACACACATACACATACACAGTCATTCATCAATTGTATTAAACCGCGCCGTAATTCATTTTGTTATTATACTCATTTTAATAAATCTGTTTATATTTCATTCTTTTTCCAATTAATTTCAAAATCACATATACCCTTCCAACAGTCAACTCATGGTCCTATCCCCGGTAAAGGGATTCGCGTCCCTGACCGAAAAAACGGACCGCTCGTCGTACGTCGGTGCCCGAGTAAAGGGACCCGTCGGGTCCCTGACCCGTTCACTGACACGCGTGTACGAACGAGGTTCGCCTTACTCGCGAACGAAAGGGTTGCGTTCCTCCTCTAGGACGTAACAGAGGATAACATGACAAAAATCCACGATCTCGTATTGGCAGATCGCCGATTGAAGGTGCGCGAGATAGATGAGATAGTAGGCATCTCAAAAGACCGCGTGGGTCATATCCTGCATGAAATTTTGGGCATGAGAAAGCTGTCGGCGCGATGGGTGCCGCGTTTGCTCACTCCGGACAACAAGCGCAACCGTGAGACCACTTCAGAGCAGTGTTTGACGCTGTTTAAACGCAATCCGAAGGAGTTTCTGCGTCGTTTCGTGACCGTCGACGAAACATGGATCCACTGGTACACACCAGAGACCAAGGAACAGTCGAAACAGTGGGCTTCACCCGGCGAACGTGCTCCGAAGAAGGCGAAGACTGTCCTATCGGCCGGAAAGGTGATGGCCACTGTTTTCTGGGATTCACAAGGTGTGATCTACATCGACTACCTGGAGAAGGACAAAACGGTCACAGGGCTGTACTATGCCGAATTATTGTGCCGATTCGACGCCGAATTGCAGAAAAAACGGCCCCATTTGGCGAAGAAAAAAGTGCTCTTCCACCATGACAACGCACCGGCTCACACCTCCGCCCTCGCCACGGTCAAATTGGTCGAATTGGGCTACGAACTGCTGCCCCATCCACTGTATTCTCCAGATTTGGCCCCGTGCGACTTCTTTTTGTTTCCAAACTTGAAAAAGTCACTCGCCGGGCAGAAATTTGAGTCGAATGAGGAGGTCATCGCCGCCACGGAGGCCTACTTTGCAGACCTCGAGAAAACGTATTTTTCAGACGGGTTAAAGAAGTTGGAGCTGGGTCAAGTGTATCGAGCTAAAAGGAGACTATGTTGAGAAATAAATCGCCACTTTTCCAAAATTTTCGTTTTTCTTTTGTAGGCTAAGTACTTATCGGACCACCCTCGTATATATATTTATATAATCCTATTTTAAAATATGTGTATAGAGAATTCTTCAAATGTATTAAGCACAGTTCTTTTACGAACCGTTGTCTTTGTTAAACAACAATGTCGACAAATAATATAACAAAACGAGGAAATTCTGCAAACAATAAAGGGAAAGGGACGTCTTGAAGGCCCAAACTTTCAAGAGCCAAACTTAGCTTCCATTAAAGGATTTTGAGGACGTGACTCTGCTTAATACTTATATAACAGATAACGGCAATTTTTCCGAATTGGTATGTTTGTACGTGCACACCAAATGTTTAACAAAGCGTAACATCTAAATAATAATATAATTTAAGATATCATATTTATCCACATTGAGAGGCCAGAGCATTACTTCAACAACAAACGGCATTTTAAGAAAGATATTTACAAATGAACTTGCATCTCATTACAGTTTTTTTGGTAGCAAAAACAACAAAAAGGCATTTTCATCGATAAATTTAAACCGCGCAGTAATTAGTAAGATCTTTTAATTTCTTATTTTGCTTTCTACTTATTTTTTATCACGGCATTTCATTATCTAAGCTTTTAATACTAGGAGCAGTGCAAATTGCGATACCACAATCACCAGAATATGAGATCGCTAACTGCATTAAACAGTGGTTAAAACATTCGCCTCAACGGCTTTCATTGCAGTTGAAAAGACAAAGACTTCAGTGAAGAAACATCTCTGTACCATTGATGCGATTATGTAATTATGACCTTTTTGGTTATTCTTATTGTTTATGTTATTTATATAAGTATGTCAACATACAAGTACAATCGTAAACGCAAATTAATTGTTACCGACAGACAATTATATAGAAGGGCAGAAAAGGAAGTTAATGACATTGTTTTATGTTTAAACGGTAACTGTAAAATGTAGGAGGAAATAATGATAAAAAGACTAACGGAATCAGTTAATGTTGATGACGCATGTTTGCCAACAAATGAGATAAGCAATATTGATTCGTGTAATATATCTTCTGATGTAATTGGAGAAATAAGTAAGGATGATTCTGTAGAACCTGTACAAAATTCATAGGAATCTAATAATTGCAGATCAATTGTAGACTGTGTCAGGATGTGGGCACTAAAAAATTCAAATATTCCTCATTCATCAATTAGCTCTTTATTGGCAACTTTACATCCGTTCCATTCAGAATTGCCTCTCGATGTTAGGACGCTTTTAAAAATTCGTTGTTTTGTTGCTTGTAAAAACGTCGTTGAAATTTAACGTCAATATTGACTAATGGACAATTTATTTATCTCGGAATTGAAAATGCATTACAGACACATCTGCGTACGAACTCTAATTTCTCTGAAGATATAAAACTTGTTATCAATATAGATGGGTTATGCTTATTTAAAAGCTCTAGTACCACCCTGTGGCCAATTTTAGGAATGGTGCAAAATTCTGTGCGGAAACCATTGTGATTGGCATTTTTTATGGTGTTTCTAAACCACAACCATTATCTGATTTTTTAGATGATTTTATAACCGAGTTATCGCATTTACTAGCTCATGGCTTTCGATTTAGACAAAAACATAAAGTACTGCTTTATACATTTGTTTGCGATGCTCCTGTGCGATCGTATTTGAAATGTGTGAAGTCGCAAGGCGGTTACTCTTCTTGTGAAAAATGTGTGGTCCGTGGAGAATATTATGTAAAAAAAGTAAAAAAAAATTTTTCGACAAAAACAGCTATTAGAGGAAAAGTCATATTACGAGATATAAATGCCAATCTTAGGACAGACGAATCATTCCGACATAAACAAGATGAAGAGCATCATTTAAGCGATACACCTTTATTAAAATTAAATATTGGTCTCGTCACTTGTTTCCTATAGATTATATGCACAACGTATGCCTAGGAGTAATCCACAAACTTTTGACTTGCTGGATTAGTAGAAGTTTAAATGTACGATTATCAAGGCGCGAAATTAATATAATTTCTGAGAAAATGATTATATTAAAAGATTATTTTCCACGGGAAATAAACAGAAAACCTAGGCCACTGAGTGAAATTGCACGTTTTAAAGCCACGGAATTTCGAACTTTTTTGTTGTATTTAGGGCCAGTTATACTCGCACACACTTTAAATATTTCGTTTTATGAACATTTCTTACTCCTGCATTTTGCTATAACTATCTTATGTTCTGACAAACATATATCTAATCACGGTTGTAATCTGGCTTCTAAACTATTAAAGATATTTGTAGAACACAGTGAACATCTATATGGTCCGGAATTTTTGGTATACAATGTTCATTCTCTTGTACACTTGCCAACTGATGCTGAAAATGATGGACAACTAGATAACTTTTCCGCTTTTCCTTTCGAGAATTATTTAGGACAATTATCGCGGCTTATAAAATCTCCAAGAACCGTTAGTACTACTTTGTAATAGGATTGTAGAATATTCCTTATTAAACGACAATGAAAACGAACAAATAACATATCCTACATTAGAAATGGAACATTATAGTGGAGTAATACTAATTACATTAACATCGTTTTCTGCCCACTACCAAAGAATTCGTGTTAAGGATTATTTATTACAAATTATTCTCGTTCTATGGCTGATTCTTACTGCCTTATTAAATTAAATATTGTTCAAATTCATAATTTTGTTAAATTAGAACATGGAGAATTATTATAGTAAGAAAAATGTTTGCTAAGTATTCTTCTTTATATTACTATCCATTTCGTTCACAAAAATTAGATATATATATTGTTGAACAATTATCTGATTTACAAATAGGGCAAGCAAGTGATATAGATGCCAAGTGTTTAGTTTTTCCTTATAAATCGAAATGTATTCCTTTTCCCTTATTACATACACATAATTATTAAACAGAGTAGAAAGAACTGTTAATTATATGTAAAGAAAATAGCATATCGTCGGCTACATAAGAAACCTTTTAACTCTAGTTAAGAAAATTAAGATATGTGCATAGCAATGTATATATTATGTACAGTGATATGCACAATCGCTCAGTATAAACATGGAATTAAGAGGCTTTTTACTTTAACTGAAGATATATATTTATATTTGTTTTCATTTATTTTGTAAACTAAGCACATTATGTGTTACATTACGTATATATTATAATATTTCATGTATTATAAAACGTAATATAAAATATATGAAACACAATAATTTAATATATTTCGTCCAACTAACTCTTGCGGAAAAAACTATAGGAATACGAGAATATTACTGACATACCATTGAAAAACTATAGTTTTTCAATAATATGCTGTTTTTCAATAATATGCTAGTAATATTTCGTATTCTTGTAACTTTTCGTAAAAGAATGTCCATTACACAAATCCTAATAACGTTCCTAAAACGTCTAAATAACGTCCCTAAAACGTCTATATGACGACATTTTACTTCATGTACGACATCAATATGACGTAGCGAAGGTGACGTCAATGGGCTGAGACATAATCACGTCATAAGTAGTCGAAATGATGTCCCAATAATGTTCTTACTGACGTCTACAAGCCGAAAAAATCACGTCATTTCGACATCTTCTTGTTAGCTGGGTTCAATTCGTAACTTCTCCCAAATGCTTGAATGTTGCATCGTCTCCGGTTAACAGTAACTTTTGCTAGACCTATACTACATTTCTGCCAAAGCTCATCAAAATCAGTAACCACAGGTTTGGAAGCATCTCTTATAAGTCGTTTCTTCCTTTCCTATATCCTATGATTCCTTATTAGGAAATATAAACCAATATCAAATAATTCCATTTATAAGTGACTGTATAATATATAAAATATAACGATGTATGTTCAGAATACAAATGTTCAATGCCTTGCTAGAGCGTAAGAATACGAGTAAGTAGTAAATAATCTGAAAAATACGACAAAATTTAAAAATTCCTTGAAAACGTTCCATATTGAATCCGCCATATTGAATTTCTCAACGCAGTAGCACCATATTTTTGTTAAAGTCATTATGCCACCAGATCCAGACCATCAGCAGATCCGATAATGAGATCATATCGAAAAATAACATAAAAGAAATATATTTTTTATTTATTTTTAAATTTTTGGCATTAATGCCGCCAGATTGTAAAAATGGCACATTGATAGCGACACACG
>NW_020229979.1:24324-45561 GCF_003227715.2 Harpegnathos saltator
TCAGATTCTAAAAGACATCACAGAACTATCAAATAAATCTTTGTCTGAAAAAGATCCATCCCACGGGCTTATTAAATATATTGCCATGAAAAAAAGACAAATTTAGTCACTGTCGCGAGAACAGTTAAGAATGGAATATGCACAAGAACCGTGCACGCGTGAAGTTACCATTAAGAACACAGCGATAGTGCGCAACATTTTCACAGACCCCGCGGCGACCTGGCACCTGGAACAGGAGCCAGGTGAAAGGGACCCCCGCCCCCTCCGAGGGGGCCAAGAAAGGTGGTGGGCATCATTGACGTCGGCCTGCGACGTCGCGATGCCCCGGTTCCACCTCCGCCGGCGCGGGCTGCGTACTGGTGGACGCGGGAGCTCGCGGAACTCCGCGACTCCTGCGTCCAGCCAGACGGGCGCACACCCGGGCCGGCGAAACGGCGGGACGCCGCGGGACACGAGAGGGCTACCGCAGTGCGCGGAAAGCCCTTAAGGTCGCTATTGACGACGCCAAGGCGAGAGCGTGGGAGCGCCTGGTGGACTCTTTGGACGAGGACCCGGTGGGCGCCCCACCTACCGAATCCATGGATCCCCGGGACCTCAGGGACCTCTCGACATCCTCTTCCCGAGGGCCGAGGGGGGACCGCCCAGGATCCCCGTTCCTGAAGCTCAGGACGGGACTGGGACGAGGACCTGGGATCTCGTCCGAGGAGTTCACCAGGGCCAGGAAGAAACTCGGGCCAGGGCAAAGCCCCGGGCCCCGACGGGATTCTTGGCCGAGCGTGGCTCTCGCCCTTGGCGACGGAAACCTGTCCGCCGCCACGCGGGAGGCGATGGAAGGAATCTTAGAGAGGGTGTCTTCCTCCAAGAGTGGAGGAGGGCTAAACTGGTCCTCCTCCCCAAGGAGGGCAAGGTATCCGGTGGGCCGCCGGCCTACAGGCCGATCTGCCTGCTGGACGAGGCGGGTAAGATGCTGGAACGCATCATCACGGACCGCCTCGTCCAGTATCTGTCTCTGGAGGGGCCGGACATCCATGACAACCAGTACGGGTTCAGGCCAGGACGATCAATGCTGGACGCGCTCCAGCACGTCCGGGACCTGTCCCGTACCGTAGTGGAGGTCGAGGCGGGGTGTTGTTGGCAGTCTCGTTGGATATAACGAACGCCTTCAACATCCTGCCCTGGCCGGAGATAGGACGGGCGTTGGAACACCACCGTGTTCCCGCCTCTCTCCGGCGCATATTGGCCGATTACTTCGGGGACAGGGAACTCACCTACTCGGGAAGAGGCGGGTCCATGGCCGGCGGAAAATGGAACGCGGTGTTCCGCAGGGGTCCGTACTGGGCTTCCTGCTCTGGAACATCGCGTTCGACCGGGTAGTGCGCACTCCCCTCCTCCCCGGCTGCCATGTCGTCTGTTACGCAGACGACACTCTGGTCCTGGCTGAGGGGGAGGATTGGGGGGAGGCTCACCTCAGGGTGGAAGCCGCTTTTGCACTCGGTGGTGAACACCATCAAGGACCTCGGGCTCAGAGTGGCCCCCCAGAAGACCCAGTCCATGTTATTCCATGGACGGGGTCGGGGTGGGCTGCGAAGAGCCCGGGTCCTGGTGGACGGAGTCCGCGTTCGCGTCAAGCCCACGATGAAATATCTGGGCTTGACGTTGGACAGCCAATGGAACTTTGGGCCCCACTTCAGGAGCCTAGCCCCCCGGGTCCGCAAGATAGGCATGGCGCAGGCCGGCCTTATGCGGACCCAGGGGGGCCCCGGATGGCGGGCAGGCCGCCTTTACGTGGGAGTGGTACACTCGGTCGCCCTATACGGGGCACCCATATGGGCGTCCCGACTATTGGCTACGCCCGCAACAAGGCCCTGCTCAGGCAGGCCACGCGAGCGGTGCTAATAAGGGCGGTCCGGGGGTATCGAACCATCTCCCACATGGCGGCGGCCTCTCTGGCCGGCTCCCTCCCCCCGGTGGAGCTCCTCGCCGAGGAGAGAAGTCTCCTTTACTGGCGAATAAAGGAGCTCCGCTAAAGGGGGGAGGGCCCATCGGCCAGGGACCTGAGGGCCCTTAGGAACCAGGCCAGCGACCGGGTCCTCGACAAGTGGTCGGCCGAACTGGCCGACCCGCGAGGATTCGGTCGCCAGACGGCCGAGGCTGTCCGCCCCCTGCCTGCCGGAAATGGTGGGCAGGAGGGGGCGCAGACTCTCGTTCCATCTGGTGCAGGTACTGACCGGGCACGGCTGCTTCGGGAGGTACCTGCACCGAATAGGCAAGGAGAACACCACCGATTTTCTTTATAGCTTTTTCCTTATTAGCTCGCTCGCTCCTCGTCGCGCGCGATCGCCTCTTGTCGCTTACATTGCCCCTCGCCGCGCGCGCTTGCCTACCGTCACTCACTGACTCCGCCTGTATCAAATGTCTACGTGCTTACTGCGGCCGCCCTCCGCTCTCTACGCGTTCATTGGCTCATATGTTTTAATTAATAACTCGGTAACTATTGCCAATTTGATATTATGGTACATGACTTTTCTTTTCGGCTACACCCAATCTATCTCCAACTTTCGTCTGCATGATCAGCTATCAAACACCCTGTATACATGTGGTCTCAATTGTGATCTTCTTAATGCATATCAATATATTACAAAAAGTTGTTTATTTACAGACTAAAAGTTTTTGTTTTTTCTTATTTTTTATGTTTTTTTCTAATAAATTATACTTTCATTTTAATATGTATGAAGTATTATATTATTATGTTGTTTTGTTTAAAAAAAGAGTAAAGTTGTTTAAAATTATTAGGTATCTTAACTCGAAAACATTTTGAATTGTAACTACATGTGTAATAATTTAATTTCAAAATATATTTTGCATTCAATCTAGATATTAAACAGTTGTATTATTTTCCTGACTACATGTATCTTATTGATCGGAAAAATAAAATGTACTACTTACAGTTATAATATTTTGTATATTTGCTTCATTGGTTGGCCATTTTATATATGTGCTTAATAATGAAGCCAATGTTCTTATTACGTTTTTAAAACAATAGTGTGCTGTACTAGGAGCCATATTAAATCTATCTCCAACAGCTAAAAATGATTCTGCTTTGGCTAATATCCAAATAGATAATGCTACTTGTTTCTGTAATGGAACTACATAATATCAGGTATAGTAAAAAGAAATCCATTATTTTTCCAATAGATGGCTTTAGTTATCTGTATCTCGCGTTGTATAAGTCCGATCGGGTTCCATAAATGGCGTTAGAAAGATGAGATTTCGTACTAAAAAAACTTTTCTGACAGTTTTGTGATTAGTTGACTCAGTTTTGTTTGAGCGCGCGTCAAAGATGGACACTAGCGAAGAGAAAATACGCTATATTTTACAGTTTTTCTTTGATAAAGGCGAAAACGCAAGCCAGGCGGCTGAAAATATGAATAGTGTTTATGGTCCTGATACTGTAACAGCTGTTAAGTTCTAGAGGAGGAACGCAACCTTTTCGTTCGCGAGTAAGGCGAACCTCGTTCGTACACGCGTGTCAGTGGACGGGTCAAGGACCCGACGGGTCCCTTTACTCGGGCACCGACGTACGACGAGCGGTCCGTTTTTCGGTCAGGGACGCGAATCGATTTACCGGGGATAGGACCATAAGTTGACTGTTGGAAGGGTGGGGTGATTTTGAAATTAACTGATGGAAATAAATTAATACCAAATTTATTAAAATAAGAGTGACAACAGAAAGTTATGCGGCGCGGTTTATTACAATTTACTTGAATGATATTGTGTGTATGTGTGTGTGTATGAGAAGTGAAAGAAGGAGGAAATAATAAAAAAAAAAGGAAGGAATATGAGTAAAGAGTTAGTAAGCAAAGAAAATGTAACTTACTGGTGATTCCTGGGATGCGAGAAATGAACAAGATATAACGGTTGATAGGCGGCTCCTGCTCTGTAGGTTGGGATAGGTTGTGCGACTCCCTTCCAATTGTCCAATTATGGCACAATAGCACTGATTCTAAATTTTTATTTTTGTCCCCAAAAAAAAAATAAGACAGAGGACGTAAGAGTATGTGTAGTGCCGAAACAAAACCGAAGACGAATTTGAGTCTAAGGACGCGTTTTTACAGGTCTGACTTTTGAATCTAGAATCTAAGTGAATGTGAATCTGCTCTTTTTCCTGTCTCTCAGAATAGAAGTAGAAGTAGTAGAAGTAGTCGCGGAGGCGGATTACCGCGGTTTTTATAGTGATAATCGGAGGTAGAAGCTATCAGGGTGGGTAGAGAGATGGCCTTTGAGGAAGGGGTGAATAGGTCTTAGTGGGAAAAAGTCTCAGCCATTAGCGAAGTTAAAAGACATCGTGGGAGGAGACAGTTAGTTTTTGAAGATATGAATATGGAAGGGCTAAAGGGTGGAGCGTGGGTGTCTCATAGTTTTAGGTGGATATGATGTGATTGGCTGAATGAATTAGGCGCGACAAGCGTGGAGGTGGTGGATTCTTGAGATAGAAAAATGTATACAAGTGGCCGGCTGGAAAAATCAAAATGCCGTAAATCAAAGGCTGAGATCAGATTTTACGACTATCAGTGAAGTAAGCTTTGTTGGTTGACTGATAGGGCACATATGGTTTTGGATTGGGAAGATGTAAGTTTCAAGTTTTAAAGCAGGAATGCTCTGTGTTGCTTTGTTTCACTGAAGGTTTCTTAGCGCGGAGTTTCAAATTTTTATAGCTGGGACGACGGACACACTTGGCGAACACTATCCAGATATAAACTTTAGATTTTTACAACAGGGCACTGTTTCCTGTTATGGAATTTTCCCGAATCGCCTTTCATTTGGCGCGACGGCTGTTCGCCAGATGGGTCTGTTCCCTAATTTATATTTATATATATATATATATTCCTATTATAATTATATTAGGAGAATATAAATCCGCGAGAGGGAAAGACAATTTTTACTAATTAAATCTATAGGACGTAACACAGCCAATTACGCGCAATTTTGGTTTCGTCGATTCCGTTCCGGTAATTTCGATGTCAAAGATGCACCACGCACTGGAAGGCCAATTGTCGTGTAAGCACTGTTTCGACTGCCCAAGAGCTAAAGATTGCACAAAAACCGTTTGGAACCATTTGAATAAGGCTGGATACAAAAAGAAGCTCGATGTATGGGTGCCACACGAGTTAACGAAAAAAAACTTCATGGACCGAATTTCCATCTGCGAATCGCTGCTGAATCGCAACAAAATCGACCCATTTCTGAAGCGGTTGGTCACTGGTGATGAAAAGTGGATCACTTACGACAACGTCAAGCGAAAACGGTCGTGGTCGAATCGCGGTGAGCCAGCGGAAACGGTGGCCAAGCCAGGATTGACGGCCAGGAAGGTTTTGCTGTGTGTTTGGTGGGATTGGCAGGGAATTATCTACTATGAGCTGCTCCCCTACGGCAAAACTCTTAACTCGGAACTGTACTGTCAACAATTGGACCGTCTGAAGGAAGCAATCGCCCAGAAGCGGCCAGCTTTGGCCAATAGAAGAGGAATTGTGTTCCATCAGGACAACGCCAGGCCATACACATCGATAGTGACTCGCCAGAAGCTCCGGGAGCTTGGTTGGGAGGTTCTTATGCATCCACCTTATAGTCCGGACCTGGCACCAAGTGATTACCATCTGTTCCTGTCCATGGCGAACAATTTTGCTGGTGAAAAATTCGCTTCAAGAGAGGCTTATGAAAATCGACTGTCTCAATTTTTTGCCAATAGGGACGAGGGCTTCTATGAGAGAGGCATAATGAAATTACCTTCAAAATGGCAACAAGTTATCGAACAAAACGGCGCATATTTGACCTAAATCGGATCATTCTAACTATGGTAATTAAAGCCTTCAATTTCATGCAAAAATAATGGATTTCTTTTTACTACACCTGATATTCTCTATTATCCATATGCTGCCCAATGATATTGACAAGCTGCTATAAATTATGAATAAACATTTCAATATGAGTAATTTTATTGTGATTTGTACATTATAAAATATTTCTTACATATAGAGATTTTTAATATATATAGATAATAACTATAGAGGATTATATTTTTGCTTTTATACTTTCAAATAAATGTTAAAAATATATTTGGAACATACTCATTTTTTTGCAATACTGACCTCCATTGTGGCGCATTGCATCCGAAAATGTGCATGGAAGTCATTTAAATTATATTGAGGAATTGTTACCTCAAAATAATCTTCATTTCGAATGTGTACTCCTCTATTATTCCTTAATATACCATTTTCAAATAAATTGTGTGCGATTATTTGTAATATGTCTTCATAATTTTCATCTTAAATATAAACATAATATGTTCCATATTCATTACTTTTTCCTAATATACAAAATAAAAATTAACAGCGAATAAAAAATATAAGAGAATTTCTGGCTCTTCTACTGTTAAGCGTCAAATAAAATATAGAAGACATGTAGTATAGATTGTGAGCATACAATCTAGTACATGATAACCGCTCATTGAGCGCTCACGAATAGCTGCTCAGTGAGCTCTCAGTGAGCAATTGTAGTATTGAATGCACCCAATGCAGCGAATCTGGCAGCTCTGGATACATATTGCTAACTCCGCCAGCCGCGGGAATCTCGCGCTATAGACTTCTCTTTCGCCGTTCGTAGTATTTAGAAACATTATAAAATAATTCTTATGTTATTCAGAGTATGCATTGTTAAAGTTGTAGACATAAGAATATCGTATGAGTAGTAAATAAATGAGTTTTGAGAAATCGGTGAGTTTTCGTGTATTTGAAATATGTTTGCTATATTTCTGAGTACCATATTCAAAGATATTGTGAAAAATGCGGGCATTATTAATGTAATATAATTATGCAATCCGTTACACAATAGTAGTAATGTCCGGCACTCTGCAGAATATCCGTAAACATCAGAAATACACCAAAAACGTTTTGGAATAACGAATACTTTCAGATTTCGGCCAGCATCTGTTACTTTTCTATTGAAAAACACAGTGCTCGAGAATATTAATTTATTTAACAATCACGATACAAGAGCGGTAGTGCTTCCTAGCATAGTCTAGTGATTATATTACTTGATTATATCTCCACACTTCCCTTCGGGGTGCTTGTTTTAGGTGAGTCTCCTCGCTTCTCATCATCGGGGTGCTTGTTTTAGGTGAGTCCCCTCGCTTCTCACCATCGGGGTGCCTGTTTTAGGTGAGTCCCCTCGTCTCTCACCAACGGGGTGCTTGTTTTAGGTGAGTCCCCTTGCCTCTCACCATCGAGGTGCTTGTTTTAGGTTAGGTTACGAAGGGAACAGAAAGCTACTACGTCCTCGTCGTTGTTCCTGGGTAACGCTAAAAGTAGTTTCTCGGGAAAATTCAACGCTATCTATCACGAATGAAAAAAATTGTTTCCATAAAAATTGCACGTAAAATCTAATTCTGCAATGAAAAATGTGGGTTCTCGTTTGAGATTTGAACGTTACCACCCATCCTACCCCGAGGGGTTGGGGGAGAATAACTGTTATTATGTTTTTTAAAAATATTTTAAAAAATATTGAACAGGTATTTTTTTATTTTTCAATCCAATGATCATTTCTGGAGAATTGCAGAAAATCTAATTTTTTGCGATTACAGCGCCATCTATCACGAATCAAAAAAGAAGTTTCGAACGAAACTTACGTATTTTGTGGCGTAGAATCCGAATCTGCAATAAAAAATGGGGGTTCCCATTTAAGATTTCAAAGTTGCTTCCCATCCCCACCCCCCGGGAGTGGGGTGGGAAGTCGAGTTTGATATCATTGGATGTCCCCCTTCGAGGCGAACAAATTTCATCACCCACTTTTTTTGATGCGACATTTAGTTTTCCAGATATTACGATTTATCAGATTAAATGGGACACCCTGTATAATAATATATTATATATAATTATTTATAATTATGAAAAATTTATATTAGGTTCTTTATTAGTATTTAATAGCCTAGATGATATTTTTAGAAACATGAAACGATATAAAATAAGATATTAGATCTTACAAGCTTTCGGTCAGAAAGAAAAACGTCATTCAGCAGATTGCGATCTTGGATCGTATAAAAAATGTTACTGCCGGGTGACGTATTTCTTTCTCGCCGAAAATTTGTAAGATCCGATATTTTATTTAATGTCGATCGACTTTTCTATCGCTTTTTCGGCGTGAATCCTAAGTCTCCGAACGGCTTAGGCCGAGCTGCGTCGTCTAAACAAATCTTGTTAAATATCCTCATATGTATTGATCTAAGTTTGTCTGTGAAGTATTTGCGCTCCAATTCTACACAGTTTTGGATTTTGTTATTATTCACACATGCATGTACAAGCAACTTTAGCAGGGAAGGAGTGATGTACGCATTACATCTTGCTTTCCACTACGTGCTACATATTTCATAAGAACAAGTTGCATATGCATGCTTTCTGGCAACTGTAAATACGACAGTAATTGCTTTGTTTACATCTTTATAGATTATTGTTCTCGTAGTTATTTTAATATTAGTTGTTACTGTTTGCTAAATGCTTGCATGCTATTGCTTTCGCATCTTTTCCCTCACTCCTTCCCTAATTCCTTAGGAAATGTAGAACATTATCTAATGTTTTTCTATCAAAAGAGTCTTATTAGATAATTGTTTTACATTTCCTTCTGTTCGGGACGAAACCGAACATAGAATAGCTCCGGAGAGCTGCTAGTGATTTGGATCGCAGAGCGACGTCCGCCTGCGTCCAGGTCGCTCGAGTAAGCTCGACAACCGACCGGTCGTCCTGGTTGACGTCTGGGTCTCGTAAGGTGGCCACAGGCCCCGCAGAAACGCGCAACACCGTGCGCCGACGCACCGCGCCCAGAGACGGCGGCGAAAATAAGAGAGAGGAGTGACGCGCACGTGATGACACAAAGTGACACGCACTGTAAACGCAATGGACGCAATAGACGCAGTAGTAACGCAAGTGGAATAACGCAGAAGAACGACGCAAACGGAACGCAGTAGAAACGCAGAAGAGAATAAGCGCTATTTACAAGGTGAAAACCGTTCGCCAACGCAAAGTCTCGCAGGACACACACGCCTGTGACGTCAATGGTGCGCGGCACCCGGAGCACGTCAAGTACGTTTAACGAAACGACCTCCGTCGCTTCGGAAGGCCTGCCCTTCCGGACGTAACGGCCTACAGCCAGCCACGGTCCCGAGAACGCGTGGAAAATGAGCTCTGAACTCTAGCTCGCAGGGCGACCAAGCCACTCCTGCGAGAAAACCAAGTTCCCCTACGGACACTTGGAAGAAAGAGCTTGAAGCTCTAGAGACAGCGACCGAGCCGCTTCTAAATCGCCAAGGTCCTCGACGGACGCTTGGGAAACAAGGAAGCTCGAAGCTCCGAGGAGACGGTCGAGTCGCTCCTAAATCACGGCAACGCTGTAAGCACGAGATCACAAGACGAGATTCGAACCATTAGCCTCAACCCAGCAGGGTATATCGGCGCCGCCTTCAACTCAGCAGAGTGTGTAGAGCGGTGGTTCGAATCCGAACGTAAGAACAAATCAGGGCCACCAAACTCTCATATATTATGAGGGGACAGTGTTTGCGCGTCCTCGCAAATTGGGTACCCTCGTAATCGGAACTAAATATCGATTCTGTACTATACTCAGTCGATAAATATGTTTAATAATACAGAACAAATTTTAACTTTTGTTTCTGTTAAATGGAAATAAGAAGATGACTTTTGTGTATTTATTTGCGTTGATTTTAAATTTTTTTACCATTTTTTATATCGAATATAATTTTTTGTAACACATTTTTGGTATAACGAAATAACAATGATTTTATTAAGTGAATACTTTTTAGTGTTTATTATGTTTGTTGATATGCTGATTCTGAATATGAAGTCCGAATTAAAATTAAAATAAAAGTTTTACATAGAGAATTTAACAAGAATTCAGGCGTGTATCATTAATTATGAGTTCATTTTCAGATACAAAAATAATTTATTTTTGACAGCTCTCAGAAAAGAATTATCTTATTTGAATTCCCTGTGCTATGTATTTTACATATTTTACAATATCATTCTATATTATTTGTAGAAATCAAAATAATAATATGAAATGATATTTCTTAATGCATTGATAAGATAATATTGGGCTACAAGTGGAACTTAATGCAGAATGAGGTAGATCTGTTACTGTCTTTAATTTCACACTCACAATCAGTATATAAAAAAATTTAAGAAATAGTAAAAAGTATTTATTAAATATAATCGTTGTTGACCAGTGTTACGTCCTGTAGATTTAATTAGCAAAAATTCTTTCCTCTCGCGGATTTATATTCTCCTAATATAACTATAATAGGAATATATACATATATAAATATAAATTAGGAAACAGACCCATCTGGCGAACAGCCGTCGCGCCAAATGAAAGGCGATTCGGGAAAATTCCATAACAGGAAACAGTGCCCTGTTGTAAAAATCTACGTCTTCGTTTAAAGTTTATATCTGGGTAGTGTTCGCCAAGTGTGTCCGTCGTCCTAGCCATAAAAATTTGAAACTCCGCGCTAACAAACCTTCAGTAAAACAAAGCAACACAGAGCATTCCTGCTTTAAAACTTGAAACTTACATCTTCCCAATCCAAAACCATATGTGCCTTATCAGTCAACCAACAAAGCTTACTTCACTGATAGTCGTAAAATCTGATCTCAGCCTTTGATTTACGGCATTTTGATTTTTCCAGCCGGCCACTTGTATACATTTCTCTATCTCAAGAATCCACCACCTCCACGCTTGTTGCCTAATTCATTCAGCCAATCATATATCCACCTAAAACTATGAGACACCCACGCTCCACCCTTTAGCCCTTCCATATTCATATCTCCAAAAACTAACTGTCTCCTCCCACGATGTCTTTTAACCTTGCTAATGGCTGAGACTTTTTCCCACTAAGACCAATCCACCCCTTCCTCAAAGGCCATCTCTTTACCCACCCCGATAGCTTCTGCCTCCGATTATCACTATAAAAACCGCGGTAATCTGCCTCCGTGACAGATTACTTCTAATTCTTCTCTGAAAAAGGCAGTCACACTCTCAAGATTCAGATATTCAGATAATATTTCTAACTCATATATCTAAAGTTGTGCAAATATTCAAAGAAATCAGAAAAAAATATATTAGTGTTTGTGTCATAATTGGACAAACGGAAGGGAGTGGGCGAGCACAACCTAACCTACCGAGCAGGAGCTATCAAGCTACAATTTTATTTTTTGCTCACCTCCGGGATAACAGGAGTCAGCAGTAAGTTCTGTTTTTTTTATACATATACTCTTATTTATTGGTTCCACCCGTTTATTGAAATACATTTTTAGCCATTATGTGGGCCATTATTGTCGTTCTGTGGTATCCATCCAACAAGTCCTTCATTTCTTTGAGACGATGTACGAGACTAGAGATCTATATGAATTCGAACACCAACTGCAATATCTCCGTTCCATCATAAATATTTCATTTGAAACAGATTTTCACCCAGACCCGACACTCCTACCCCCTTTTCTACTCTGTCGTCTACCTATTAGTCCTCCCTCGTCTCCTACACGCGCTTCTACTCCTTCTACCCTTTCAATATCGTATTCTCCCGTCTCTTTTTCCGAATTATCCACCCCCTTAAATTCTCCTGACCGCTCTCGTTCCCCCTCACCCGACTAACTCTTTACTCATATTCCTTCCTTTTTTTTTTATTATTTCCTCCTTCTTTCACTTCTCATACACACACACATACACATACACAGTCATTCATCAATTGTATTAAACCGCGCCGTAATTAATTTTGTTATTATACTCATTTTAATAAATCTGTTTATATTTCATTTTTTTCCAATTGATTTCAAAATCACATATACCCTTCCAACAGTCAACTCATGGTCCTATCCCCGGTAAAGGGATTCGCGTCCCTGACCGAAAAACGGACCGCTCGTCGTACGTCGGTGCCCGAGTAAAGGGACCCGTCGGGTCCCTGACCCGTCCACTGACACGCGTGTACGAACGAGGTTCGCCTTACTCGCGAACGAAAGGGTTGCGTTCCTCCTCTAGGACGTAACACCAGTATAATTAAAACTTAAATAGAAATAAAATTTGAAAATTACAAAATAAAAAATAGATTGTTGTTGTTATAATTAAAATTCATTAAACATTTTGTTTACAAGTATTAAACATAATATGTCACCACAGTTCTCGAAAAATACAATAACTGATAAATATTAGCTTATGAGAACTTTTTGCCGTTGTTAGGTTGATTTTATTTACAATTCTTTTTTAAATATCGTTTTGCCATCCTATTAACTTCATTATAAATAAAATTACTAAACGATTCATCTTGCATTTTTCCATTTAAAATGTTGTTAATAAATTTACACCTGTTTAGGATTCGATTATACTTTGAACGGGGAGTCGTTCGGTTTAGTTCGACAAAACCGGGAACGACCTGCCTTTGTCTCGTGTGTAATGAGTTCTGTTATTATACTTTGAACTGTTCTATCATAAACTCGTGCCATTCGGTCATTGGCGGTCGTCTCCCCATTCGATAAAGAGAAACGAAGATATATTTGACACGCGGGCGAAATCTCTATCTCTTTCGATCGTTATCCGTATTTCGTTGGTTATGTTTTGGAGTCCTTCTCTCGCCTGTGTTCTCTTCACCGCTTATGGGAAAGATCTATAGGCTTCCGATATACATCTCGATGTCGATCTCGGCGGATTATTCCCGGGCTCATCCAGTGGGCACTGACCGCGGCTAACCTCTTTCTGGAGGCTCGCTAATCAGGAACGAATGTCTTAGAGTTGCGTACGCTCGTAACCACCATCGGAGGCCTGGTCACCCATCTGCCTGCGGAGATCCACGTCACCGACTACGGAGAGTAACGTAATACGTAATTTCATCGATCTTGTATAACCATACGGCAAGGCGAGACTTCCCTGGCCGTACATCTCTCCGGGCAATTGCATCGCGTGCAACTCGAACGATTTGCATCTGTTAAGAGTTCATTATTGTTATATTTGCGTCCGTTTTGAAGACTCAGAACCGTTGAGTAGCGATTCGAACATTATGTTTATTTAATATATCTCTATGTTTAGTATATTTTTTTTGCTACTCGACTTCCTTTCCCGGTTCCATTCGATCATATAATCTCAGCGATATAAGCGCGGTTTCAAAGAACTGACAACACTCTAGTTCGGTCTGTTATCTAATTCCTAGATCGACCTTCTGACTCTCTCTGAGTCATACCGGCATCTCGCGTTTACCTGACGATCATTCGGTCGCGCGTAAACAACACCATTGTAATATAAAATATTTTGCTATTTCTTTGCTCATAATATTCTTAAGATTGATACAATGCGTCGGCATCAACAATATTTCTGTGTTTAACATATGTATTAATTTGTTTAAAATTTTCGTTTCATGGCAAATATAAGAAAATCTTATTTCTAAAATATCAATTGATTTTTTGATGGTTTCTAAAATGAGCTGGCTATTTATCATTTGTTCACATTCTGTGCATTTTCTTAGTAATTCATAACGCATAATATTTTGTAATATTTTCTGCGCGTCTATAAATAAATGTGTATCAGTTGTTTCTGATATTGCAGCTTCAGTACATTCAATATGTTTCTCTTCCTCTGAAGTTGTAATTTCATCAACAGAGAACATATTTAATAAAGCTAGCGATGAATTTTCTTCATTTCCTTCACAATTAGATGAAAGCGAATGTCGGAATGTCAAATTTGTCGTAATTAAAGTCTTAAAACAAGCACCAAATTGATACGGAGACGGATTTATGTTCCTATGACCATTATCTCTTATTTGCCCAAAACAGTTTTCAATAGGATCTTGATTGATATATTTTAAATTTAAATGTGAAAATCCGACATTATAGAGCATATTCCATAATAGTTTTGCGCCATTAATAGTCCAGATCCAATTGTGCAAGCATTTTAGAGCATTTCTTCGCAGAGAAATGATTTATTTTTTTCGACAAATTCCATACGTCGAAGTTTGTTACATGCTTCTTGCCAAAAAATAAGATGTTCACTTGTAGTACTTATAATGCTGGAAAGTACTTTATCTTTTTTCCCATTAAAGGAATCGAAAAGATCGTCGAAAAATAATATAATTTTTGATGTTGCGACGGCATCTACAGGTAATTGTATTTGGTGTTTTTTAGTATTGACAACACCTGCAATAAAATATATTATTTGAATATAATGCATGTTACATATATATAAATTGCTTCGTAAGTCCAGTAAATATTATTTTTTTATGCATTATTTTATATATTCAAATTATATTGTATTATATTATTTTTTTATTTGTATAATATTAGTTTTATGTATTTTAGTTATTTATTTTATTTATAATATATTTTCTTTTACTTATTTATATTATATTATTATATAATTTTTATTTATTCATATCATATTATTTTTTATTTATCTTTTCTTTTATCTTACTTATGAATAAATGTTTTGTACCTTGATTCAAACTCAATATAATGTCCATGAAATTTGCTACCGTGTGGCTAAGCACTTGAGTCGCATATTTTACTTTCATTTTTAGAATTATATCCATAAAAATATGTTTATCACTTAATTTTGGCATCTGTCTTTGTCTTAAAAGTGAATGTTTATCTATTTCATATGATATTATAATATAAGTCCAAGACGCAAACATTTTATCGTCTTTTTTCTTGTATTTGTCAAGAAGATCTTTTGTTAATAAATTATTACGTACTCCTTTTTAGAGGTGAATATAATCATAAAGCGGAACAATTTTTTGTTCTTTGACTACAAAAGTATTTTCTGTAAATTATTAATAATACATAATAAATATATTTTTAATATTATTTACAATATTATAAAAGAAATTAAAAAAAATAACAAATGAAAAGAAAATATTTAAAAAAAATTAAAATATTTTGATATTATGAACACATACATAATTTATAAGTAGTAAAAATGTAAATTTATAACAATTGTACTTACTGGGTTTTTTATTCTCCATATATCGTTTATGATTGGTTTCCTGAATTAAATAATTTATAGCTGCAATATTTGAGCTTCCTTGATCTCATACAGTTCCGATTGGTTTGAAACCGGATTTTATGATTATCGTCAACCATTCTTTGATACATCTTACAAGTTGAACTGTATTGGTTGTATTGTTGCAAAAGCCGTAACCAATAGGCATATGAGTGCCACGCCTGAGACATCTCATATAAAACACAATCGCATGATCAGCGAATTTACGTGTTCGTCTCGTTCCCCAATCCTCAAAACCAATAATTTTGTCTTCTTTTTCGTTATATTGTACGGCAGGTTGTAAGGACATTTCGTCCCAAATTACAATACAATATAAATCTTTTATATCATTGATCTCTTTGGCGACTTATTTTAGATATTTCGAAATAATATTGTTACATCCAGTATTAATATTAATCTTTCTAAATTGATTATCTAAAATGGTACTAGATGGACATAATAGATATTTTGCTAAAAAATTGTATGCAGAACATGATCTGCGATAAATGTTGATACAAAACATTTTATCCTGTTCTGTGTAACGTCTTGCCTGTTGTATTAATTAAAATAACTTGAGTACAAGAAATGCATGATATCGATCAATGTAAAATAATATTAATATAACATATTAATATTATTCATATTAATATAACATATTAATATTATTCTGCAAGTACTTAAAATATAATTAATTGAAAATATTTATAAATGATAAATATATATAATTGATTGAAAATAATGATTATGAATGCAAAGAATTAATGTTTTTCTTACAATTAAATTAATTATCAATTTGTTATTTGACATTTAATATTATCTCTTTCTTTTTTCCTCAATGTAAAAAAAGTTAATATTGTACTTTTCATACATGTATCAAATTCTAACAAAAGAAATTGCAAAATATAGAGCTATTTATACAAAATGTCATAAGAAAAAGTACAAAATGTCATAAGTAAAGAAAAAGTACAAAATGCTAATAAATAATATAGTAAGTCATGTTATATTAAACGTAACATTAATTGTAATAAAATTATTGGAACATTACTAGAACTTTGGAATTTTATACCTGTGGTGGTACATTATTATTTCTCAATACCATATCTATAAATTATTGTCGCACAGATGCAGTTTTATCGACTCTTCCTTTTTTGTCAGTCGTACTTAATGTTAGTGATTTTTTTTCTCTTTCATTTGGTTGACAACATATGTCAAACGTCTTTTACTTTTCTTTAATTGTACTATTTTTTCATATAATCTTCTGGCCTTTGGAGATAATGCATTTTTTCTTGTGATTTCTCCGAGTTCAGATCTCCTACGTTGATGCTATATCATATTAATCTTTTTTTTTGTTGTTGTAGTCACTGTTCTATTTTTTCTATTTTCTCATTTTGTTCTTGCATTAATTTCATTTGTTCATCCATTCGAACTTCCAACACATGACATTGCTCTTTGCAGGAAGAAATATGAGCAGAACAATTTGTATTTTTACTTGTGCTTTGAAATGTCATATTGAGATCAGTGAGTTGCACGGAGCTGTTAATAGAAGAATAAGAAATTTACTTTCTTCTAACTCTACATTATTATATTACATTATTCATACTTAACAATGTTATATCTTGAGCCATTAATAGACTTTCAATATATCCATTTTGAGCCATTAATAGACTCCGTCAATAAATAACAACTTTGTTTCATAAATATTGATACTATCAGACTTACCATTCGTTACTGTTTTCTAATTCGTTGCAATTTTGTAATTTTGTAAACAGCTTTGCAATTCTTCGTTATTTCTTCTTTCTTCGCTATTTTCTGTCTCTTTCATTTCAGATATATTTTGTGGAAAGTCTGTAGTTGTTGCAATATGTTTTACATTGTCCTCGTCCACATATATACAGGGTGGGTGGTTATAAGTTTACAATCTGAAGTATACAGGTAGATTACATTTGTCTTAATGTGACTTGGGACTTTTATGTTTATACCGTTTACCGAGATTCGCAATAATTATCGAGTTATTAATGACAGAAATCTTGAAGAGTGGGAGCGCGCCGGCATAGATGATTGGAGAAACGTTGCAGCTGCTCAGGCTACGACGCGGCCTACTCGGCCCAGCAACTGTGGGCGGCGTGCGGCGAGACGTAATTCCGACGAGATAAAACAACGAATAGCGGCGCGTTGTCCTTCCCCTCGTCTTCCCGCTATGTCGGCGCGCTTCTACTCCTTAGATTTCTGTCATTAATAACTAGATAATTATTGCGAATCTTGCAACACGGTATGGGACTTTATGTTTATCTTAACCCAATCTACCTTCACACTTCGGGTTGGCAGCTTATAACCGGCCACCCTATAAATGCGCGTTTTCGTCACGCGTTCTCCTCCCGGAGATGATTATCGGTGCTATCCTTTCCACATCACCTAGCGGTAGATAGCATGGCGCGTTTTTTTTATAGTGGTATCCCCAGGAGGCCTAATCCACTGTACATTAATGTAAAAACTGTATAATTAATGTAAAAACTGCTCGAAGTGCCGTCCTCCTTCTCGCATACAAAATTTGGCTCTTCGTTTAATATCGCGCGTTGCTCGGTACGTCATTTCGGCGTGATAGTATTGAAGGCCGCGACAATTGCTTCACGTACTTCTTGTTCTGTACCATCACGCCGCTGTTCGATTAAATTCTTAACGTGACCCCATAAGAAATAATCGAGCACATTAAGGTCAGGAGATCGCGGCGGCCAGGTGATCGGACCACCTCGACTATCCACCTTTCCGGGAAACGCGTATCTAATGTATCTCGCACTTGCCGGCTAAAGTGCGCAGGAGCTCCATCATGTTGAAATGTTGAAAGATCAACTCCGCTCGTGCCTAAAGAGAGACGTCCTTGAGTAGCCCTGGGAGTTGATTTTTGATAAAATCCGCGTAAATCTCGCCATTAAGCCGAGGTGGCGAAAAGTACGGACCGATCTGAAAATTATGAAATATTAGAAAATCATTGCGAGAAAGAAGTTTCTTCAATCGAATGATACTCACCACTCGGTCCGCAATTACTCCGGCCCAAACATTAATACTCCAGCGGTACTGGAACGCGCCTTCTCGAACGGCGTGTGGATTTTCCTCCTGCCACAATAGGAAATTCCGCGAATTAAACACACCGTTCGGTGTAAAGGTCGACTCGTCCATTCACAGGATGCGGTCGGGGAATGAAATATCCCGCCGACACTGCATGAGTAAACCTATGCATTTCAACGGTGATTAATAAAATCAATAAACTGGCAGCAAAAGAAATAACTTGTAAAGCCAATACCTTCACAGAAAAAGACGCGCTTCTGCTCATCTGCTGGGAGAAGTTGCTGCACGCGTTGGAAATGATACGGCCGCAGATTGTTCTCCCGTAATGTGCGCCGCACCAAATTGCGCGAGACATCCAATGCAGTCGCTACCTTTCGCGTGCTGTTGCCGGGGTCTCTCTCAAATTCGTGCAAAATGCGCTCTTCAGTATTTACATTCTGCACTCTTTCACCTTCTTCTCGTGTGTGTCGCAGGACCGATCCCGTCGCCCTTAATCTCGCAATACACGAGACAATTGTGTGTCGAGAGGGTTTGTCGCACGCGGGAAATCTTTCTGCGTATAAATGTTCCGCGGCAAGTGCGTTCTCCACCCGCCAAACCGTACGTTAATAATCATTCTCATATCACATCTCAACGGCGAATCTCTTTACGCCGTCTTCGTCGATCGTCAATTGTTTTAGGGCAAACTCGTGGAATGCGGCTGCGGACACGGCCTCAGTGGACGATACAGCCTGAAGAAATAACTATTGGAAGAAACGTGTACAATAATTTTTTAAAGTAAAGGCAGTCGACTATTTTTTTCTTAACCTTTTGTTGCACGTTTCATTCTAGTGAATATAATTTTGTAAAACTTATTATCCGCGGATTTTTGGGGTCGCTGAGTACGAATCCGGTGTGAAAAATATAATTCAAAATGGCGGATCCAATATGGCGGACGGAATTTTTAAAGTTAACCGGATTCACTTGAAACTTGTCATTCAGGGGTTTTTGGAGTCGCTGATTACGAATCCGATGTCAGAAATACAAAATTCAAAATGGCGGATCCAATATGGCGGACAGTGAATGAAAACTTTTTCCAATTTATTTATTAATCTATTAGCTTACAAAAATAATTAATATAAGAAAGCGTAAACTTTTTCCACCAGAGGTTATAGATCTATTAGTTATTAATGATACAGACTTTGACATCAATTTAAAAGATGATGATATTTTAGATGTTACTAGCGAAACTGAAGACGAAGACGAGTGCAACTTCGAGCTTGAAAATATAGTATTTCATTTAGACGATCTTGATATAGAAATGGAAGACAAAAATATTGAATAAGTAGTTATTAATTATTAAGTTTTAACAGTCATTTTCAATTTCAAGTCTTGATCGACAACTTTTTAATTTTGTCGGGCGTCATATTGGATCCACCATTTTGTATTTCTAATGTTTAAAGTCATATTTAAAATCAGCGACCTCGAAAATCCGTAGAAACCCTCCAGATTTCATTTTTATGCAAAACAAGCAATTTTTAATATTTTCGGGCACCATATTGGATCCGCCATTTTGTATTTCTAATTTTTAATGTCATATTCAAAATCAACGACCCCAAAAACCCCAATATACAGACGTTCATCTCATGAAAACGAATCTTTGATATTTTGGCCAAAAAATAGGCGAAACGTCCCACAGTGCAGTCGTACGTCACGTGGGAGGTGACAAGACAGAATCTGTCGAAACTCGTTCTCTGTGAAATGCGGGCACGATGTCTTGTCAGTTAAGCATCAGCAACGGAGCAATTGATATTAACAGTGATATATCACTGCCTTTTGTACTCAATTTTTAATATATTGAGCCCAAAAATGAATAAAGAAAATTTTATAAATTTTGATAGTGATAGTGGCAGTGAGTATTTTGAAAACAATTCTCAAAGTGATTTGATTCTAGTGATGAGAATAGCAGTCACATCTTATTACATCCTAAGAAAAGAAAAGTTATGCCTATAAAATATTCAAGTGAAGAAGAAATGATGTAGAAATAGAAAATGTTGATAACTCAGACGATGATTGAATTGAAATCGAAGTGATGATGATGGTCTCCCTAGTAGGATTCCTTTTACAAATATCAATCGCCAATTTTTGGAAATGTCCAGGCAGTCTATAGATTATTTCAAAAAATTTCTTACTAACGAACTCGGAAATTATAACGCAACAAACTTATATGCGAACGAGCAAATTGCAAAGAAAGAATTATCCGCCAGATCAGTTTGGCAAAATTGGAAAAACATTTCGTATGAGGAAATGCTTGCTTTTTTTGGTGTGATTTTGAATATGGGTACAATCTATTTAAGTGACATAAAATATTATTTTTCCAAAGATTTCATATGCAATATGTCATTTTTCGCTAAGATTTTTAAGAGGCAGCGTTTTTTTCAAATTTTTTGGATGCTCCATTTACATCAAAATCTGGACAATAATAGCTATCCAATAACAAGATTTTCGAAAGTCAAAAACTTTCTGGACTATATTGATTTAAAGTTTAGACAAAACTTTGTTCCCGGAAAAGAAATATGTGTGGATGAAGCTGTAGTGCCGTTCAAAGGAAGATTCAGTTGTTAACTTACAGCCCACTAAACCAACTAAATGGGGAATACGAATGTATGTTTTGGCAGATTCAAATACTGGATATGATTCGATATTGCCCTATTTTGGATCTGTTACGTCGGAGTCTTTAATTCGTCCCGAGCTCCTGTCAGTGCAAGGATCATTTTGCATTTGTACAACAATCTACTCGAATCAATCGCTAATTCCGAGGATATCATCTTTATGTCGACAGATACTATACAGTGTTCCACTGGCTGAAGAATTGCTTAAAATGAAATGTCTTAACGGGTACAATAAGAAGTGATAGAAAATTTCTGCCAAGACAAATAAGAAAACCGACTTCTAAAATTAGGGCTGTTATGAGATTCGTTCAAGAAAAAGTAAGCTGTTAGCTTATCATAGCGAGACAAACGAATTATTACGCATACATTAGTTCATATGATACTGAGTCAATGAAATACTTTAAAAGCTGTATCTGATAGCCACCACGTTGCAATCTTGATCACAGTC
>NW_020229980.1:0-42630 GCF_003227715.2 Harpegnathos saltator
CCTTTCAACACCCTACATTTTGACTACATGGACGACTTCCTCTACTCCCAGTAAAAGCGGAGTTATCGAACGGAGAAAGGTTGGAAAACTTTAACCTTCGGTAGTATCTCCTAAACGGTTAGAGATACAGGCTTCGGACAGGTACCAAATTAAAGCCCTTTCAAAACCCTACATTTTGGACTACATGACGACCCTCTACTCCCAATAGAAGCGGAGATATCGACGGTTGAAGGCTGGATATCGACGGAGAAATGGTTGGAAAACTTTAACCTTCGATATCTCCTAAACGGTTAGAGATACAGGCTCGGCTCAGGTACCAAATTAAAGCCTTTCAAAACCCTACATTTTGGACTACAATGGACGACTCCTCTACTCCCAGTAGAAGCGGAGATATCGAGGAAGAAAGGTTGGAAAACTTTAACCTTCGATATCTCCTAAACGGTTAAAGATACAGGCTCGGACAGGTACCAAATTAAAGCCCTTTCAAAACCCTACATTTTGGACTACATGGACGACTCTACTTCCAGTAGAAGCGGAGATATCGACGGAGAAAGGTTATCGACGGAGAAACTTTAACCTTCGATATCTCCTAAAACGGTTAGAGATACAGGCTTCGGACAGGTACCAAATTAAAGCCCTTTCAAAACCCTACATTTTGGACTACAATGACGACCTCTACTCCCAGTAGAAGCGGAGAATATCGACGGAGAAAGGTTAGAAAACTTTAACCTTCGATATCTCCTAAACGGTTAGAGATACAGGCTTCGGACAGGTACCAAATTAAAGCCCTTTCAAAACCCTACATTTTGGACTACATGGACGACTCTACTCCCAATAGAAGCGGAGATATCGACGATGAAGGCTGGATATCGACGGAGAAAGGTTAGAAACTTTAACCTTCGATATCTCCTAAACGGTTAGAGATACAGGCTTCGGACAGGTACCAAATTAAAGCCCTTTCAAAACCCTACATTTTGGACTAACAATGACGACCTCTACTCCCAATAGAAGCGGAGATATCGACGGATGAAGGCTGGATATCGACGGAGAAAGGTTAGAAAACTTTAACCTTCGATATCTCCTAAACGGTTAGAGATACAGGCTTCGGACAGGTCCAAATTAAAGCCCTTTCAAAACCCTACATTTTGGACTACAATGACGACCCTCTACTCCCAATAGAAGCGGAGATATCGACGGATGAAACTGGATATCGACGGAAAAGGTTAGAAAACTTTAACCTTCGATATCTCCTAAACGGTTAGAGATACAGGCTTCGGACAGGTACAAATTAGCCTTTCAAAACCCTACATTTCACTACATGACGACCTCTACTCCCAATAGAAGCGGAGATATGAACATTTAAATTCGACAATTAAAATTAACAAAATTTAACCTTCGGTATCTCCTAAACGGCTCAGAGATACAGGAACGCGCTTTTGCCTCAATATAGTCCCTTATCAACCCTATTTCTAAATCGACCTCAATTCCCAATAGAAGCGGAGATATGAACATTTAAATTCAAAAATTAAAAAACTTTAACCTTCGGTATCTCCTAAACGGCTCAAGATACAGGAACGCGCTTTTGCCTCAATATAGTCCTGTATCAACCCTATTCTCACCATAATTCGACTCTCAATTCCCAGTAGAAGCGGAGATATGAACAAAATTCAAATTTCAATTAAAATTAACTTAAAATTTAACCTTCGGTATCTCCTAAACGGCTCAAGATACAGGAACGCGCTTTTGCCTCAATATAGTCCTGTATCAACCCTATTTCACCATAAATTCGACTCTCAATTCCCAGTAGAAGCGGAGATATGAACATTTAAATTCAAATTTCAATTAAAATTAACTTAAAATTTAAAAATGTAACCTTCGGTATCTCCTAAACGGCTCAAGATACAGGAACGCGCTTTTGCCTCAATATAGTCCTGTATCAACCCTATTCTCACCATAAATTTCGACTCTCAATTCCCAGTAGAAGCGGAGATATGAACATTTAAATTCAAATTTCAATTAAAATTAACTTAAAATTTAAAAATGTAACCTTCGGTATCTCCTAAACGGCTCAAGATACAGGAACGCGCTTTTGCCTCAATATAGTCCTGTATCAACCCTATTCTCACCATAAATTTCGACTCTCAATTCCCAGTAGAAGCGGAGATATGAACATTTAAATTCAAATTTCAATTAAAATTAACTTAAAATTTAAAAATGTAACCTTCGGTATCTCCTAAACGGCTCAAGATACAGGAACGCGCTTTTGCCTCAATATAGTCCTGTATCAACCCTATTCTCACCATAAATCTCGACTCTCAATTCCCAGTAGAAGCGGAGATATGAACATTTAAATTCAAATTTCAATTAAAATTAACTTAAAATTTAAAAATGTAACCTTCGGTATCTCCTAAACGGCTCAAGATACAGGAACGCGCTTTTGCCTCAATATAGTCCTGTATCAACCCTATTCTCACCATAAATCTCGACTCTCAATTCCCAGTAGAAGCGGAGATATGAACATTTAAATTCAAATTTCAATTAAAATTAACTTAAAATTTAAAAATGTAACCTTCGGTATCTCCTAAACGGCTCAAGATACAGGAACGCGCTTTTGCCTCAATATAGTCCTGTATCAACCCTATTCTCACCATAAATTTCGACTCTCAATTCCCAGTAGAAGCGGAGATATGAACATTTAAATTCAAATTTCAATTAAAATTAACTTAAAATTTAAAAATGTAACCTTCGGTATCTCCTAAACGGCTCAAGATACAGGAACGCGCTTTTGCCTCAATATAGTCCTGTATCAACCCTATTCTCACCATAAATCTCGACTCTCAATTCCCAGTAGAAGCGGAGATATGAACATTTAAATTCAAATTTCAATTAAAATTAACTTAAAATTTAAAAATGTAACCTTCGGTATCTCCTAAACGGCTCAAGATACAGGAACGCGCTTTTGCCTCAATATAGTCCTGTATCAACCCTATTCTCACCATAAATTCGACTCTCAATTCCCAGTAGAAGCGGAGATATGAACATTTAAATTCAAATTTCAATTAAAATTAACTTAAAATTTAAAAATGTAACCTTCGGTATCTCCTAAACGGCTCAAGATACAGGAACGCGCTTTTGCCTCAATATAGTCCTGTATCAACCCTATTCTCACCATAAATCTCGACTCTCAATTCCCAGTAGAAGCGGAGATATGAACATTTAAATTCAAATTTCAATTAAAATTAACTTAAAATTTAAAAATGTAACCTTCGGTATCTCCTAAACGGCTCAAGATACAGGAACGCGCTTTTGCCTCAATATAGTCCTGTATCAACCCTATTCTCACCATAAATCTCGACTCTCAATTCCCAGTAGAAGCGGAGATATGAACATTTAAATTCAAATTTCAATTAAAATTAACTTAAAATTTAAAAATGTAACCTTCGGTATCTCCTAAACGGCTCAAGATACAGGAACGCGCTTTTGCCTCAATATAGTCCTGTATCAACCCTATTCTCACCATAAATCTCGACTCTCAATTCCCAGTAGAAGCGGAGATATGAACATTTAAATTCAAATTTCAATTAAAATTAACTTAAAATTTAAAAATGTAACCTTCGGTATCTCCTAAACGGCTCAAGATACAGGAACGCGCTTTTGCCTCAATATAGTCCTGTATCAACCCTATTCTCACCATAAATCTCGACTCTCAATTCCCAGTAGAAGCGGAGATATGAACATTTAAATTCAAATTTCAATTAAAATTAACTTAAAATTTAAAAATGTAACCTTCGGTATCTCCTAAACGGCTCAAGATACAGGAACGCGCTTTTGCCTCAATATAGTCCTGTATCAACCCTATTCTCACCATAAATTCGACTCTCAATTCCCAGTAGAAGCGGAGATATGAACATTTAAATTCAAATTTCAATTAAAATTAACTTAAAATTTAAAAATGTAACCTTCGGTATCTCCTAAACGGCTCAAGATACAGGAACGCGCTTTTGCCTCAATATAGTCCTGTATCAACCCTATTCTCACCATAAATCTCGACTCTCAATTCCCAGTAGAAGCGGAGATATGAACATTTAAATTCAAATTTCAATTAAAATTAACTTAAAATTTAAAAATGTAACCTTCGGTATCTCCTAAACGGCTCAAGATACAGGAACGCGCTTTTGCCTCAATATAGTCCTGTATCAACCCTATTCTCACCATAAATCTCGACTCTCAATTCCCAGTAGAAGCGGAGATATGAACATTTAAATTCAAATTTCAATTAAAATTAACTTAAAATTTAAAAATGTAACCTTCGGTATCTCCTAAACGGCTCAAGATACAGGAACGCGCTTTTGCCTCAATATAGTCCTGTATCAACCCTATTCTCACCATAAATCTCGACTCTCAATTCCCAGTAGAAGCGGAGATATGAACATTTAAATTCAAATTTCAATTAAAATTAACTTAAAATTTAAAAATGTAACCTTCGGTATCTCCTAAACGGCTCAAGATACAGGAACGCGCTTTTGCCTCAATATAGTCCTGTATCAACCCTATTCTCACCATAAATCTCGACTCTCAATTCCCAGTAGAAGCGGAGATATGAACATTTAAATTCAAATTTCAATTAAAATTAACTTAAAATTTAAAAATGTAACCTTCGGTATCTCCTAAACGGCTCAAGATACAGGAACGCGCTTTTGCCTCAATATAGTCCTGTATCAACCCTATTCTCACCATAAATCTCGACTCTCAATTCCCAGTAGAAGCGGAGATATGAACATTTAAATTCAAATTTCAATTAAAATTAACTTAAAATTTAAAAATGTAACCTTCGGTATCTCCTAAACGGCTCAAGATACAGGAACGCGCTTTTGCCTCAATATAGTCCTGTATCAACCCTATTCTCACCATAAATTCGACTCTCAATTCCCAGTAGAAGCGGAGATATGAACATTTAAATTCAAATTTCAATTAAAATTAACTTAAAATTTAAAAATGTAACCTTCGGTATCTCCTAAACGGCTCAAGATACAGGAACGCGCTTTTGCCTCAATATAGTCCTGTATCAACCCTATTCTCACCATAAATCTCGACTCTCAATTCCCAGTAGAAGCGGAGATATGAACATTTAAATTCAAATTTCAATTAAAATTAACTTAAAATTTAAAAATGTAACCTTCGGTATCTCCTAAACGGCTCAAGATACAGGAACGCGCTTTTGCCTCAATATAGTCCTGTATCAACCCTATTCTCACCATAAATCTCGACTCTCAATTCCCAGTAGAAGCGGAGATATGAACATTTAAATTCAAATTTCAATTAAAATTAACTTAAAATTTAAAAATGTAACCTTCGGTATCTCCTAAACGGCTCAAGATACAGGAACGCGCTTTTGCCTCAATATAGTCCTGTATCAACCCTATTCTCACCATAAATCTCGACTCTCAATTCCCAGTAGAAGCGGAGATATGAACATTTAAATTCAAATTTCAATTAAAATTAACTTAAAATTTAAAAATGTAACCTTCGGTATCTCCTAAACGGCTCAAGATACAGGAACGCGCTTTTGCCTCAATATAGTCCTGTATCAACCCTATTCTCACCATAAATCTCGACTCTCAATTCCCAGTAGAAGCGGAGATATGAACATTTAAATTCAAATTTCAATTAAAATTAACTTAAAATTTAAAAATGTAACCTTCGGTATCTCCTAAACGGCTCAAGATACAGGAACGCGCTTTTGCCTCAATATAGTCCTGTATCAACCCTATTCTCACCATAAATCTCGACTCTCAATTCCCAGTAGAAGCGGAGATATGAACATTTAAATTCAAATTTCAATTAAAATTAACTTAAAATTTAAAAATGTAACCTTCGGTATCTCCTAAACGGCTCAAGATACAGGAACGCGCTTTTGCCTCAATATAGTCCTGTATCAACCCTATTCTCACCATAAATCTCGACTCTCAATTCCCAGTAGAAGCGGAGATATGAACATTTAAATTCAAATTTCAATTAAAATTAACTTAAAATTTAAAAATGTAACCTTCGGTATCTCCTAAACGGCTCAAGATACAGGAACGCGCTTTTGCCTCAATATAGTCCTGTATCAACCCTATTCTCACCATAAATCTCGACTCTCAATTCCCAGTAGAAGCGGAGATATGAACATTTAAATTCAAATTTCAATTAAAATTAACTTAAAATTTAAAAATGTAACCTTCGGTATCTCCTAAACGGCTCAAGATACAGGAACGCGCTTTTGCCTCAATATAGTCCTGTATCAACCCTATTCTCACCATAAATTCGACTCTCAATTCCCAGTAGAAGCGGAGATATGAACATTTAAATTCAAATTTCAATTAAAATTAACTTAAAATTTAAAAATGTAACCTTCGGTATCTCCTAAACGGCTCAAGATACAGGAACGCGCTTTTGCCTCAATATAGTCCTGTATCAACCCTATTCTCACCATAAATTCGACTCTCAATTCCCAGTAGAAGCGGAGATATGAACATTTAAATTCAAATTTCAATTAAAATTAACTTAAAATTTAAAAATGTAACCTTCGGTATCTCCTAAACGGCTCAAGATACAGGAACGCGCTTTTGCCTCAATATAGTCCTGTATCAACCCTATTCTCACCATAAATCTCGACTCTCAATTCCCAGTAGAAGCGGAGATATGAACATTTAAATTCAAATTTCAATTAAAATTAACTTAAAATTTAAAAATGTAACCTTCGGTATCTCCTAAACGGCTCAAGATACAGGAACGCGCTTTTGCCTCAATATAGTCCTGTATCAACCCTATTCTCACCATAAATCTCGACTCTCAATTCCCAGTAGAAGCGGAGATATGAACATTTAAATTCAAATTTCAATTAAAATTAACTTAAAATTTAAAAATGTAACCTTCGGTATCTCCTAAACGGCTCAAGATACAGGAACGCGCTTTTGCCTCAATATAGTCCTGTATCAACCCTATTCTCACCATAAATCTCGACTCTCAATTCCCAGTAGAAGCGGAGATATGAACATTTAAATTCAAATTTCAATTAAAATTAACTTAAAATTTAAAAATGTAACCTTCGGTATCTCCTAAACGGCTCAAGATACAGGAACGCGCTTTTGCCTCAATATAGTCCTGTATCAACCCTATTCTCACCATAAATCTCGACTCTCAATTCCCAGTAGAAGCGGAGATATGAACATTTAAATTCAAATTTCAATTAAAATTAACTTAAAATTTAAAAATGTAACCTTCGGTATCTCCTAAACGGCTCAAGATACAGGAACGCGCTTTTGCCTCAATATAGTCCTGTATCAACCCTATTCTCACCATAAATCTCGACTCTCAATTCCCAGTAGAAGCGGAGATATGAACATTTAAATTCAAATTTCAATTAAAATTAACTTAAAATTTAAAAATGTAACCTTCGGTATCTCCTAAACGGCTCAAGATACAGGAACGCGCTTTTGCCTCAATATAGTCCTGTATCAACCCTATTCTCACCATAAATCTCGACTCTCAATTCCCAGTAGAAGCGGAGATATGAACATTTAAATTCAAATTTCAATTAAAATTAACTTAAAATTTAAAAATGTAACCTTCGGTATCTCCTAAACGGCTCAAGATACAGGAACGCGCTTTTGCCTCAATATAGTCCTGTATCAACCCTATTCTCACCATAAATCTCGACTCTCAATTCCCAGTAGAAGCGGAGATATGAACATTTAAATTCAAATTTCAATTAAAATTAACTTAAAATTTAAAAATGTAACCTTCGGTATCTCCTAAACGGCTCAAGATACAGGAACGCGCTTTTGCCTCAATATAGTCCTGTATCAACCCTATTCTCACCATAAATCTCGACTCTCAATTCCCAGTAGAAGCGGAGATATGAACATTTAAATTCAAATTTCAATTAAAATTAACTTAAAATTTAAAAATGTAACCTTCGGTATCTCCTAAACGGCTCAAGATACAGGAACGCGCTTTTGCCTCAATATAGTCCTGTATCAACCCTATTCTCACCATAAATCTCGACTCTCAATTCCCAGTAGAAGCGGAGATATGAACATTTAAATTCAAATTTCAATTAAAATTAACTTAAAATTTAAAAATGTAACCTTCGGTATCTCCTAAACGGCTCAAGATACAGGAACGCGCTTTTGCCTCAATATAGTCCTGTATCAACCCTATTCTCACCATAAATCTCGACTCTCAATTCCCAGTAGAAGCGGAGATATGAACATTTAAATTCAAATTTCAATTAAAATTAACTTAAAATTTAAAAATGTAACCTTCGGTATCTCCTAAACGGCTCAAGATACAGGAACGCGCTTTTGCCTCAATATAGTCCTGTATCAACCCTATTCTCACCATAAATCTCGACTCTCAATTCCCAGTAGAAGCGGAGATATGAACATTTAAATTCAAATTTCAATTAAAATTAACTTAAAATTTAAAAATGTAACCTTCGGTATCTCCTAAACGGCTCAAGATACAGGAACGCGCTTTTGCCTCAATATAGTCCTGTATCAACCCTATTCTCACCATAAATCTCGACTCTCAATTCCCAGTAGAAGCGGAGATATGAACATTTAAATTCAAATTTCAATTAAAATTAACTTAAAATTTAAAAATGTAACCTTCGGTATCTCCTAAACGGCTCAAGATACAGGAACGCGCTTTTGCCTCAATATAGTCCTGTATCAACCCTATTCTCACCATAAATCTCGACTCTCAATTCCCAGTAGAAGCGGAGATATGAACATTTAAATTCAAATTTCAATTAAAATTAACTTAAAATTTAAAAATGTAACCTTCGGTATCTCCTAAACGGCTCAAGATACAGGAACGCGCTTTTGCCTCAATATAGTCCTGTATCAACCCTATTCTCACCATAAATCTCGACTCTCAATTCCCAGTAGAAGCGGAGATATGAACATTTAAATTCAAATTTCAATTAAAATTAACTTAAAATTTAAAAATGTAACCTTCGGTATCTCCTAAACGGCTCAAGATACAGGAACGCGCTTTTGCCTCAATATAGTCCTGTATCAACCCTATTCTCACCATAAATCTCGACTCTCAATTCCCAGTAGAAGCGGAGATATGAACATTTAAATTCAAATTTCAATTAAAATTAACTTAAAATTTAAAAATGTAACCTTCGGTATCTCCTAAACGGCTCAAGATACAGGAACGCGCTTTTGCCTCAATATAGTCCTGTATCAACCCTATTCTCACCATAAATCTCGACTCTCAATTCCCAGTAGAAGCGGAGATATGAACATTTAAATTCAAATTTCAATTAAAATTAACTTAAAATTTAAAAATGTAACCTTCGGTATCTCCTAAACGGCTCAAGATACAGGAACGCGCTTTTGCCTCAATATAGTCCTGTATCAACCCTATTCTCACCATAAATCTCGACTCTCAATTCCCAGTAGAAGCGGAGATATGAACATTTAAATTCAAATTTCAATTAAAATTAACTTAAAATTTAAAAATGTAACCTTCGGTATCTCCTAAACGGCTCAAGATACAGGAACGCGCTTTTGCCTCAATATAGTCCTGTATCAACCCTATTCTCACCATAAATCTCGACTCTCAATTCCCAGTAGAAGCGGAGATATGAACATTTAAATTCAAATTTCAATTAAAATTAACTTAAAATTTAAAAATGTAACCTTCGGTATCTCCTAAACGGCTCAAGATACAGGAACGCGCTTTTGCCTCAATATAGTCCTGTATCAACCCTATTCTCACCATAAATCTCGACTCTCAATTCCCAGTAGAAGCGGAGATATGAACATTTAAATTCAAATTTCAATTAAAATTAACTTAAAATTTAAAAATGTAACCTTCGGTATCTCCTAAACGGCTCAAGATACAGGAACGCGCTTTTGCCTCAATATAGTCCTGTATCAACCCTATTCTCACCATAAATCTCGACTCTCAATTCCCAGTAGAAGCGGAGATATGAACATTTAAATTCAAATTTCAATTAAAATTAACTTAAAATTTAAAAATGTAACCTTCGGTATCTCCTAAACGGCTCAAGATACAGGAACGCGCTTTTGCCTCAATATAGTCCTGTATCAACCCTATTCTCACCATAAATCTCGACTCTCAATTCCCAGTAGAAGCGGAGATATGAACATTTAAATTCAAATTTCAATTAAAATTAACTTAAAATTTAAAAATGTAACCTTCGGTATCTCCTAAACGGCTCAAGATACAGGAACGCGCTTTTGCCTCAATATAGTCCTGTATCAACCCTATTCTCACCATAAATCTCGACTCTCAATTCCCAGTAGAAGCGGAGATATGAACATTTAAATTCAAATTTCAATTAAAATTAACTTAAAATTTAAAAATGTAACCTTCGGTATCTCCTAAACGGCTCAAGATACAGGAACGCGCTTTTGCCTCAATATAGTCCTGTATCAACCCTATTCTCACCATAAATCTCGACTCTCAATTCCCAGTAGAAGCGGAGATATGAACATTTAAATTCAAATTTCAATTAAAATTAACTTAAAATTTAAAAATGTAACCTTCGGTATCTCCTAAACGGCTCAAGATACAGGAACGCGCTTTTGCCTCAATATAGTCCTGTATCAACCCTATTCTCACCATAAATCTCGACTCTCAATTCCCAGTAGAAGCGGAGATATGAACATTTAAATTCAAATTTCAATTAAAATTAACTTAAAATTTAAAAATGTAACCTTCGGTATCTCCTAAACGGCTCAAGATACAGGAACGCGCTTTTGCCTCAATATAGTCCTGTATCAACCCTATTCTCACCATAAATCTCGACTCTCAATTCCCAGTAGAAGCGGAGATATGAACATTTAAATTCAAATTTCAATTAAAATTAACTTAAAATTTAAAAATGTAACCTTCGGTATCTCCTAAACGGCTCAAGATACAGGAACGCGCTTTTGCCTCAATATAGTCCTGTATCAACCCTATTCTCACCATAAATCTCGACTCTCAATTCCCAGTAGAAGCGGAGATATGAACATTTAAATTCAAATTTCAATTAAAATTAACTTAAAATTTAAAAATGTAACCTTCGGTATCTCCTAAACGGCTCAAGATACAGGAACGCGCTTTTGCCTCAATATAGTCCTGTATCAACCCTATTCTCACCATAAATCTCGACTCTCAATTCCCAGTAGAAGCGGAGATATGAACATTTAAATTCAAATTTCAATTAAAATTAACTTAAAATTTAAAAATGTAACCTTCGGTATCTCCTAAACGGCTCAAGATACAGGAACGCGCTTTTGCCTCAATATAGTCCTGTATCAACCCTATTCTCACCATAAATCTCGACTCTCAATTCCCAGTAGAAGCGGAGATATGAACATTTAAATTCAAATTTCAATTAAAATTAACTTAAAATTTAAAAATGTAACCTTCGGTATCTCCTAAACGGCTCAAGATACAGGAACGCGCTTTTGCCTCAATATAGTCCTGTATCAACCCTATTCTCACCATAAATCTCGACTCTCAATTCCCAGTAGAAGCGGAGATATGAACATTTAAATTCAAATTTCAATTAAAATTAACTTAAAATTTAAAAATGTAACCTTCGGTATCTCCTAAACGGCTCAAGATACAGGAACGCGCTTTTGCCTCAATATAGTCCTGTATCAACCCTATTCTCACCATAAATCTCGACTCTCAATTCCCAGTAGAAGCGGAGATATGAACATTTAAATTCAAATTTCAATTAAAATTAACTTAAAATTTAAAAATGTAACCTTCGGTATCTCCTAAACGGCTCAAGATACAGGAACGCGCTTTTGCCTCAATATAGTCCTGTATCAACCCTATTCTCACCATAAATCTCGACTCTCAATTCCCAGTAGAAGCGGAGATATGAACATTTAAATTCAAATTTCAATTAAAATTAACTTAAAATTTAAAAATGTAACCTTCGGTATCTCCTAAACGGCTCAAGATACAGGAACGCGCTTTTGCCTCAATATAGTCCTGTATCAACCCTATTCTCACCATAAATCTCGACTCTCAATTCCCAGTAGAAGCGGAGATATGAACATTTAAATTCAAATTTCAATTAAAATTAACTTAAAATTTAAAAATGTAACCTTCGGTATCTCCTAAACGGCTCAAGATACAGGAACGCGCTTTTGCCTCAATATAGTCCTGTATCAACCCTATTCTCACCATAAATCTCGACTCTCAATTCCCAGTAGAAGCGGAGATATGAACATTTAAATTCAAATTTCAATTAAAATTAACTTAAAATTTAAAAATGTAACCTTCGGTATCTCCTAAACGGCTCAAGATACAGGAACGCGCTTTTGCCTCAATATAGTCCTGTATCAACCCTATTCTCACCATAAATCTCGACTCTCAATTCCCAGTAGAAGCGGAGATATGAACATTTAAATTCAAATTTCAATTAAAATTAACTTAAAATTTAAAAATGTAACCTTCGGTATCTCCTAAACGGCTCAAGATACAGGAACGCGCTTTTGCCTCAATATAGTCCTGTATCAACCCTATTCTCACCATAAATCTCGACTCTCAATTCCCAGTAGAAGCGGAGATATGAACATTTAAATTCAAATTTCAATTAAAATTAACTTAAAATTTAAAAATGTAACCTTCGGTATCTCCTAAACGGCTCAAGATACAGGAACGCGCTTTTGCCTCAATATAGTCCTGTATCAACCCTATTCTCACCATAAATCTCGACTCTCAATTCCCAGTAGAAGCGGAGATATGAACATTTAAATTCAAATTTCAATTAAAATTAACTTAAAATTTAAAAATGTAACCTTCGGTATCTCCTAAACGGCTCAAGATACAGGAACGCGCTTTTGCCTCAATATAGTCCTGTATCAACCCTATTCTCACCATAAATCTCGACTCTCAATTCCCAGTAGAAGCGGAGATATGAACATTTAAATTCAAATTTCAATTAAAATTAACTTAAAATTTAAAAATGTAACCTTCGGTATCTCCTAAACGGCTCAAGATACAGGAACGCGCTTTTGCCTCAATATAGTCCTGTATCAACCCTATTCTCACCATAAATCTCGACTCTCAATTCCCAGTAGAAGCGGAGATATGAACATTTAAATTCAAATTTCAATTAAAATTAACTTAAAATTTAAAAATGTAACCTTCGGTATCTCCTAAACGGCTCAAGATACAGGAACGCGCTTTTGCCTCAATATAGTCCTGTATCAACCCTATTCTCACCATAAATCTCGACTCTCAATTCCCAGTAGAAGCGGAGATATGAACATTTAAATTCAAATTTCAATTAAAATTAACTTAAAATTTAAAAATGTAACCTTCGGTATCTCCTAAACGGCTCAAGATACAGGAACGCGCTTTTGCCTCAATATAGTCCTGTATCAACCCTATTCTCACCATAAATCTCGACTCTCAATTCCCAGTAGAAGCGGAGATATGAACATTTAAATTCAAATTTCAATTAAAATTAACTTAAAATTTAAAAATGTAACCTTCGGTATCTCCTAAACGGCTCAAGATACAGGAACGCGCTTTTGCCTCAATATAGTCCTGTATCAACCCTATTCTCACCATAAATCTCGACTCTCAATTCCCAGTAGAAGCGGAGATATGAACATTTAAATTCAAATTTCAATTAAAATTAACTTAAAATTTAAAAATGTAACCTTCGGTATCTCCTAAACGGCTCAAGATACAGGAACGCGCTTTTGCCTCAATATAGTCCTGTATCAACCCTATTCTCACCATAAATCTCGACTCTCAATTCCCAGTAGAAGCGGAGATATGAACATTTAAATTCAAATTTCAATTAAAATTAACTTAAAATTTAAAAATGTAACCTTCGGTATCTCCTAAACGGCTCAAGATACAGGAACGCGCTTTTGCCTCAATATAGTCCTGTATCAACCCTATTCTCACCATAAATCTCGACTCTCAATTCCCAGTAGAAGCGGAGATATGAACATTTAAATTCAAATTTCAATTAAAATTAACTTAAAATTTAAAAATGTAACCTTCGGTATCTCCTAAACGGCTCAAGATACAGGAACGCGCTTTTGCCTCAATATAGTCCTGTATCAACCCTATTCTCACCATAAATCTCGACTCTCAATTCCCAGTAGAAGCGGAGATATGAACATTTAAATTCAAATTTCAATTAAAATTAACTTAAAATTTAAAAATGTAACCTTCGGTATCTCCTAAACGGCTCAAGATACAGGAACGCGCTTTTGCCTCAATATAGTCCTGTATCAACCCTATTCTCACCATAAATCTCGACTCTCAATTCCCAGTAGAAGCGGAGATATGAACATTTAAATTCAAATTTCAATTAAAATTAACTTAAAATTTAAAAATGTAACCTTCGGTATCTCCTAAACGGCTCAAGATACAGGAACGCGCTTTTGCCTCAATATAGTCCTGTATCAACCCTATTCTCACCATAAATCTCGACTCTCAATTCCCAGTAGAAGCGGAGATATGAACATTTAAATTCAAATTTCAATTAAAATTAACTTAAAATTTAAAAATGTAACCTTCGGTATCTCCTAAACGGCTCAAGATACAGGAACGCGCTTTTGCCTCAATATAGTCCTGTATCAACCCTATTCTCACCATAAATCTCGACTCTCAATTCCCAGTAGAAGCGGAGATATGAACATTTAAATTCAAATTTCAATTAAAATTAACTTAAAATTTAAAAATGTAACCTTCGGTATCTCCTAAACGGCTCAAGATACAGGAACGCGCTTTTGCCTCAATATAGTCCTGTATCAACCCTATTCTCACCATAAATCTCGACTCTCAATTCCCAGTAGAAGCGGAGATATGAACATTTAAATTCAAATTTCAATTAAAATTAACTTAAAATTTAAAAATGTAACCTTCGGTATCTCCTAAACGGCTCAAGATACAGGAACGCGCTTTTGCCTCAATATAGTCCTGTATCAACCCTATTCTCACCATAAATCTCGACTCTCAATTCCCAGTAGAAGCGGAGATATGAACATTTAAATTCAAATTTCAATTAAAATTAACTTAAAATTTAAAAATGTAACCTTCGGTATCTCCTAAACGGCTCAAGATACAGGAACGCGCTTTTGCCTCAATATAGTCCTGTATCAACCCTATTCTCACCATAAATCTCGACTCTCAATTCCCAGTAGAAGCGGAGATATGAACATTTAAATTCAAATTTCAATTAAAATTAACTTAAAATTTAAAAATGTAACCTTCGGTATCTCCTAAACGGCTCAAGATACAGGAACGCGCTTTTGCCTCAATATAGTCCTGTATCAACCCTATTCTCACCATAAATCTCGACTCTCAATTCCCAGTAGAAGCGGAGATATGAACATTTAAATTCAAATTTCAATTAAAATTAACTTAAAATTTAAAAATGTAACCTTCGGTATCTCCTAAACGGCTCAAGATACAGGAACGCGCTTTTGCCTCAATATAGTCCTGTATCAACCCTATTCTCACCATAAATCTCGACTCTCAATTCCCAGTAGAAGCGGAGATATGAACATTTAAATTCAAATTTCAATTAAAATTAACTTAAAATTTAAAAATGTAACCTTCGGTATCTCCTAAACGGCTCAAGATACAGGAACGCGCTTTTGCCTCAATATAGTCCTGTATCAACCCTATTCTCACCATAAATTCGACTCTCAATTCCCAGTAGAAGCGGAGATATGAACATTTAAATTCAAATTTCAATTAAAATTAACTTAAAATTTAAAAATGTAACCTTCGGTATCTCCTAAACGGCTCAAGATACAGGAACGCGCTTTTGCCTCAATATAGTCCTGTATCAACCCTATTCTCACCATAAATTCGACTCTCAATTCCCAGTAGAAGCGGAGATATGAACATTTAAATTCAAATTTCAATTAAAATTAACTTAAAATTTAAAAATGTAACCTTCGGTATCTCCTAAACGGCTCAAGATACAGGAACGCGCTTTTGCCTCAATATAGTCCTGTATCAACCCTATTCTCACCATAAATTCGACTCTCAATTCCCAGTAGAAGCGGAGATATGAACATTTAAATTCAAATTTCAATTAAAATTAACTTAAAATTTAAAAATGTAACCTTCGGTATCTCCTAAACGGCTCAAGATACAGGAACGCGCTTTTGCCTCAATATAGTCCTGTATCAACCCTATTCTCACCATAAATTCGACTCTCAATTCCCAGTAGAAGCGGAGATATGAACATTTAAATTCAAATTTCAATTAAAATTAACTTAAAATTTAAAAATGTAACCTTCGGTATCTCCTAAACGGCTCAAGATACAGGAACGCGCTTTTGCCTCAATATAGTCCTGTATCAACCCTATTCTCACCATAAATCTCGACTCTCAATTCCCAGTAGAAGCGGAGATATGAACATTTAAATTCAAATTTCAATTAAAATTAACTTAAAATTTAAAAATGTAACCTTCGGTATCTCCTAAACGGCTCAAGATACAGGAACGCGCTTTTGCCTCAATATAGTCCTGTATCAACCCTATTCTCACCATAAATTCGACTCTCAATTCCCAGTAGAAGCGGAGATATGAACATTTAAATTCAAATTTCAATTAAAATTAACTTAAAATTTAAAAATGTAACCTTCGGTATCTCCTAAACGGCTCAAGATACAGGAACGCGCTTTTGCCTCAATATAGTCCTGTATCAACCCTATTCTCACCATAAATTCGACTCTCAATTCCCAGTAGAAGCGGAGATATGAACATTTAAATTCAAATTTCAATTAAAATTAACTTAAAATTTAAAAATGTAACCTTCGGTATCTCCTAAACGGCTCAAGATACAGGAACGCGCTTTTGCCTCAATATAGTCCTGTATCAACCCTATTCTCACCATAAATTTCGACTCTCAATTCCCAGTAGAAGCGGAGATATGAACATTTAAATTCAAATTTCAATTAAAATTAACTTAAAATTTAAAAATGTAACCTTCGGTATCTCCTAAACGGCTCAAGATACAGGAACGCGCTTTTGCCTCAATATAGTCCTGTATCAACCCTATTCCACCATAAATTTCGACTCTCAATTCCCAGTAGAAGCGGAGATATGAACATTTAAATTCAAATTTCAATTAAAATTAACTTAAAATTTAAAAATGTAACCTTCGGTATCTCCTAAACGGCTCAAGATACAGGAACGCGCTTTTGCCTCAATATAGTCCTGTATCAACCCTATTCTCACCATAAATCTCGACTCTCAATTCCCAGTAGAAGCGGAGATATGAACATTTAAATTCAAATTTCAATTAAAATTAACTTAAAATTTAAAAATGTAACCTTCGGTATCTCCTAAACGGCTCAAGATACAGGAACGCGCTTTTGCCTATATAGTCCTGTATCAACCCTATTCTCACCATAAATCTCGACTCTCAATTCCCAGTAGAAGCGGAGATATGAACATTTAAATTCAAATTTCAATTAAAATTAACTTAAAATTTAAAAATGTAACCTTCGGTATCTCCTAAACGGCTCAAGATACAGGAACGCGCTTTTGCCTCAATATAGTCCTGTATCAACCCTATTCTCACCATAAATCTCGACTCTCAATTCCCAGTAGAAGCGGAGATATGAACATTTAAATTCAAATTTCAATTAAAATTAACTTAAAATTTAAAAATGTAACCTTCGGTATCTCCTAAACGGCTCAAGATACAGGAACGCGCTTTTGCCTCAATATAGTCCTGTATCAACCCTATTCTCACCATAAATCTCGACTCTCAATTCCCAGTAGAAGCGGAGATATGAACATTTAAATTCAAATTTCAATTAAAATTAACTTAAAATTTAAAAATGTAACCTTCGGTATCTCCTAAACGGCTCAAGATACAGGAACGCGCTTTGCCTCAATATAGTCCTGTATCAACCCTATTCTCACCATAAATCTCGACTCTCAATTCCCAGTAGAAGCGGAGATATGAACATTTAAATTCAAATTTCAATTAAAATTAACTTAAAATTTAAAAATGTAACCTTCGGTATCTCCTAAACGGCAAGATACAGGAACGCGCTTTTGCCTCAATATAGTCCTGTATCAACCCTATTCTCACCATAAATCTCGACTCTCAATCCCGTAGAAGCGGAGATATGAACATTTAAATTCAAATTTCAATTAAAATTAACTTAAAATTAAAAATGTAACTTCGGTATCTCCTAAACGGCTCAAGATACAGGAACGCGCTTTTGCCTCAATATAGTCCTGTTCAACCCTTTATTCTATTGATCTCATATTCACGCCGTATTCCGTAGGAGATATGAACATTTTTAAATTTCAATTAATTAATTGAAAATTTAAATGTTTCAATCCTTCGCTTCTACTGGGAACGGAGTCGAAATACAGGGGGATAGGCAGGCTATATTGCAAAAGCGGTTCCTGTATCTTGAGCCATTAGGAGATACCGAAGGTTACATTTTTAAATTTTAAGTTAATTTTAATTGAAATTGATTTAAATGTTCATATCCCGCTTCTACTGGGAATGAGAGTCGAAATTAATGTGGGGATAGCGTTGATACAGGACTATATTGAGGCAAAATCGCGTTCCTGTATCTTGAAGCCGTTTAGGAGATACCGGAAGGTACATTTTTGAATTTTACGTTAAATTTTAATTGAATTTGATCAAATGTTTCAAATCCGCTTCTACTGGGAATTGAGAGTCGAAATTTATGGTGGGGATAGGGTTTGATACAGGATATATTGAGGCAAGCGCGTTCCTGTACTTGAGCCGTTTAGGAAGATACCGAAGAGTTACATTTTTAAATTTTACGTTATTTAATGAAATTGAATTTAAATGTTCATATCTCCGCTTCTACTGGGAATTGAGAGTCGAATTTATGGTGGGGATAGGGTTGATACAGGACTATATTGAGGCAAAAGCGCGTTCCTGTATCTTGAGCCGTTTAGGAGATATCGAAGGTTACATTTTTTAAATTTTAAGTTAATTTTAATGAAATTTGAATTTAAATGTTCATATCTCCGCTTCTACTGGGAATTGAGAGTCGAAATTTATGGTGGGAATAGGGTTGATACAGGACTATATTGAGGCAAAAGCGCGTTCCTGTATCTTGAGCCGTTTAGGAGATACCGAAGGTTACATTTTTAAATTTTAACGTTAATTTTAATTGAAATTTGAATTTAAATGTTCATATCTCCGCTTCTACTGGGAATGAGAGTCGAATTTTATGGTGGGGATAGGGTTGATACAGGACTATATATGAGGCAAAAAGCGCGTTCCTGTATCTTGAGCCGTTTAGGAGATATCGAAGGTTACATTTTAAATTTTACGTTAATTTAATTGAAATTTGAATTTAAATGTTCTATCTCCGCTTCTACTGGGAATTGAGAGTCGAAATTTATGTGGATAGGGTTGATACAGGACTATATTTGAGGCAAAAGCGCGTTCCTGTTCTTGAGCCGTTTAGGAGATACCGAAGGTTACATTTTTAAATTTTAAGTTAATTTTAATTGAAATTTGAATTTAAATGTTCATATCTCCGCTTCTACTGGGAATTGAGAGTCGAAATTTATGGTGAGAATAGGGTTGATACAGGACTATATTGAGGCAAAAGCGCGTTCCTGTATCTTGAGCCGTTTAGGAGATACCGAAGGTTACATTTTTAAATTTTAAGTTAATTTTAATTGAAATTTGAATTTAAATGTTCATATCTCCGCTTCTACTGGGAATTGAGAGTCGAATTTATGGTGGAATAGGGTTGATACAGGACTATATTGAGGCAAAAGCGCGTTCCTGTATCTTGAGCCGTTTAGGAGATACCGAAGGTTACATTTTTAAATTTTAAGTTAATTTTAATTGAAATTTGAATTTAAATGTTCATATCTCCGCTTCTACTGGGAATTGAGAGTCGAAATTTATGGTGAGAATAGGGTTGATACAGGACTATATTGAGGCAAAAGCGCGTTCCTGTATCTTGAGCCGTTTAGGAGATACCGAAGGTTACATTTTTAAATTTTAAGTTAATTTTAATTGAAATTTGAATTTAAATGTTCATATCTCCGCTTCTACTGGGAATTGAGAGTCGAAATTTATGGTGAGAATAGGGTTGATACAGGACTATATTGAGGCAAAAGCGCGTTCCTGTATCTTGAGCCGTTTAGGAGATACCGAAGGTTACATTTTTAAATTTTAAGTTAATTTTAATTGAAATTTGAATTTAAATGTTCATATCTCCGCTTCTACTGGGAATTGAGAGTCGAAATTTATGGTGAGAATAGGGTTGATACAGGACTATATTGAGGCAAAAGCGCGTTCCTGTATCTTGAGCCGTTTAGGAGATACCGAAGGTTACATTTTTAAATTTTAAGTTAATTTTAATTGAAATTTGAATTTAAATGTTCATATCTCCGCTTCTACTGGGAATTGAGAGTCGAAATTTATGGTGAGAATAGGGTTGATACAGGACTATATTGAGGCAAAAGCGCGTTCCTGTATCTTGAGCCGTTTAGGAGATACCGAAGGTTACATTTTTAAATTTTAAGTTAATTTTAATTGAAATTTGAATTTAAATGTTCATATCTCCGCTTCTACTGGGAATTGAGAGTCGAAATTTATGGTGAGAATAGGGTTGATACAGGACTATATTGAGGCAAAAGCGCGTTCCTGTATCTTGAGCCGTTTAGGAGATACCGAAGGTTACATTTTTAAATTTTAAGTTAATTTTAATTGAAATTTGAATTTAAATGTTCATATCTCCGCTTCTACTGGGAATTGAGAGTCGAAATTTATGGTGGAATAGGGTTGATACAGGACTATATTGAGGCAAAAGCGCGTTCCTGTATCTTGAGCCGTTTAGGAGATACCGAAGGTTACATTTTTAAATTTTAAGTTAATTTTAATTGAAATTTGAATTTAAATGTTCATATCTCCGCTTCTACTGGGAATTGAGAGTCGAAATTTATGGTGAGAATAGGGTTGATACAGGACTATATTGAGGCAAAAGCGCGTTCCTGTATCTTGAGCCGTTTAGGAGATACCGAAGGTTACATTTTTAAATTTTAAGTTAATTTTAATTGAAATTTGAATTTAAATGTTCATATCTCCGCTTCTACTGGGAATTGAGAGTCGAAATTTATGGTGAGAATAGGGTTGATACAGGACTATATTGAGGCAAAAGCGCGTTCCTGTATCTTGAGCCGTTTAGGAGATACCGAAGGTTACATTTTTAAATTTTAAGTTAATTTTAATTGAAATTTGAATTTAAATGTTCATATCTCCGCTTCTACTGGGAATTGAGAGTCGAAATTTATGGTGGAATAGGGTTGATACAGGACTATATTGAGGCAAAAGCGCGTTCCTGTATCTTGAGCCGTTTAGGAGATACCGAAGGTTACATTTTTAAATTTTAAGTTAATTTTAATTGAAATTTGAATTTAAATGTTCATATCTCCGCTTCTACTGGGAATTGAGAGTCGAAATTTATGGTGAGAATAGGGTTGATACAGGACTATATTGAGGCAAAAGCGCGTTCCTGTATCTTGAGCCGTTTAGGAGATACCGAAGGTTACATTTTTAAATTTTAAGTTAATTTTAATTGAAATTTGAATTTAAATGTTCATATCTCCGCTTCTACTGGGAATTGAGAGTCGAATTTATGGTGAGAATAGGGTTGATACAGGACTATATTGAGGCAAAAGCGCGTTCCTGTATCTTGAGCCGTTTAGGAGATACCGAAGGTTACATTTTTAAATTTTAAGTTAATTTTAATTGAAATTTGAATTTAAATGTTCATATCTCCGCTTCTACTGGGAATTGAGAGTCGAAATTTATGGTGAGAATAGGGTTGATACAGGACTATATTGAGGCAAAAGCGCGTTCCTGTATCTTGAGCCGTTTAGGAGATACCGAAGGTTACATTTTTAAATTTTAAGTTAATTTTAATTGAAATTTGAATTTAAATGTTCATATCTCCGCTTCTACTGGGAATTGAGAGTCGAAATTTATGGTGAGAATAGGGTTGATACAGGACTATATTGAGGCAAAAGCGCGTTCCTGTATCTTGAGCCGTTTAGGAGATACCGAAGGTTACATTTTTAAATTTTAAGTTAATTTTAATTGAAATTTGAATTTAAATGTTCATATCTCCGCTTCTACTGGGAATTGAGAGTCGAAATTTATGGTGAGAATAGGGTTGATACAGGACTATATTGAGGCAAAAGCGCGTTCCTGTATCTTGAGCCGTTTAGGAGATACCGAAGGTTACATTTTTAAATTTTAAGTTAATTTTAATTGAAATTTGAATTTAAATGTTCATATCTCCGCTTCTACTGGGAATTGAGAGTCGAAATTTATGGTGAGAATAGGGTTGATACAGGACTATATTGAGGCAAAAGCGCGTTCCTGTATCTTGAGCCGTTTAGGAGATACCGAAGGTTACATTTTTAAATTTTAAGTTAATTTTAATTGAAATTTGAATTTAAATGTTCATATCTCCGCTTCTACTGGGAATTGAGAGTCGAAATTTATGGTGAGAATAGGGTTGATACAGGACTATATTGAGGCAAAAGCGCGTTCCTGTATCTTGAGCCGTTTAGGAGATACCGAAGGTTACATTTTTAAATTTTAAGTTAATTTTAATTGAAATTTGAATTTAAATGTTCATATCTCCGCTTCTACTGGGAATTGAGAGTCGAAATTTATGGTGAGAATAGGGTTGATACAGGACTATATTGAGGCAAAAGCGCGTTCCTGTATCTTGAGCCGTTTAGGAGATACCGAAGGTTACATTTTTAAATTTTAAGTTAATTTTAATTGAAATTTGAATTTAAATGTTCATATCTCCGCTTCTACTGGGAATTGAGAGTCGAAATTTATGGTGAGAATAGGGTTGATACAGGACTATATTGAGGCAAAAGCGCGTTCCTGTATCTTGAGCCGTTTAGGAGATACCGAAGGTTACATTTTTAAATTTTAAGTTAATTTTAATTGAAATTTGAATTTAAATGTTCATATCTCCGCTTCTACTGGGAATTGAGAGTCGAAATTTATGGTGAGAATAGGGTTGATACAGGACTATATTGAGGCAAAAGCGCGTTCCTGTATCTTGAGCCGTTTAGGAGATACCGAAGGTTACATTTTTAAATTTTAAGTTAATTTTAATTGAAATTTGAATTTAAATGTTCATATCTCCGCTTCTACTGGGAATTGAGAGTCGAAATTTATGGTGAGAATAGGGTTGATACAGGACTATATTGAGGCAAAAGCGCGTTCCTGTATCTTGAGCCGTTTAGGAGATACCGAAGGTTACATTTTTAAATTTTAAGTTAATTTTAATTGAAATTTGAATTTAAATGTTCATATCTCCGCTTCTACTGGGAATTGAGAGTCGAAATTTATGGTGAGAATAGGGTTGATACAGGACTATATTGAGGCAAAAGCGCGTTCCTGTATCTTGAGCCGTTTAGGAGATACCGAAGGTTACATTTTTAAATTTTAAGTTAATTTTAATTGAAATTTGAATTTAAATGTTCATATCTCCGCTTCTACTGGGAATTGAGAGTCGAAATTTATGGTGAGAATAGGGTTGATACAGGACTATATTGAGGCAAAAGCGCGTTCCTGTATCTTGAGCCGTTTAGGAGATACCGAAGGTTACATTTTTAAATTTTAAGTTAATTTTAATTGAAATTTGAATTTAAATGTTCATATCTCCGCTTCTACTGGGAATTGAGAGTCGAAATTTATGGTGAGAATAGGGTTGATACAGGACTATATTGAGGCAAAAGCGCGTTCCTGTATCTTGAGCCGTTTAGGAGATACCGAAGGTTACATTTTTAAATTTTAAGTTAATTTTAATTGAAATTTGAATTTAAATGTTCATATCTCCGCTTCTACTGGGAATTGAGAGTCGAAATTTATGGTGAGAATAGGGTTGATACAGGACTATATTGAGGCAAAAGCGCGTTCCTGTATCTTGAGCCGTTTAGGAGATACCGAAGGTTACATTTTTAAATTTTAAGTTAATTTTAATTGAAATTTGAATTTAAATGTTCATATCTCCGCTTCTACTGGGAATTGAGAGTCGAAATTTATGGTGAGAATAGGGTTGATACAGGACTATATTGAGGCAAAAGCGCGTTCCTGTATCTTGAGCCGTTTAGGAGATACCGAAGGTTACATTTTTAAATTTTAAGTTAATTTTAATTGAAATTTGAATTTAAATGTTCATATCTCCGCTTCTACTGGGAATTGAGAGTCGAAATTTATGGTGAGAATAGGGTTGATACAGGACTATATTGAGGCAAAAGCGCGTTCCTGTATCTTGAGCCGTTTAGGAGATACCGAAGGTTACATTTTTAAATTTTAAGTTAATTTTAATTGAAATTTGAATTTAAATGTTCATATCTCCGCTTCTACTGGGAATTGAGAGTCGAAATTTATGGTGAGAATAGGGTTGATACAGGACTATATTGAGGCAAAAGCGCGTTCCTGTATCTTGAGCCGTTTAGGAGATACCGAAGGTTACATTTTTAAATTTTAAGTTAATTTTAATTGAAATTTGAATTTAAATGTTCATATCTCCGCTTCTACTGGGAATTGAGAGTCGAAATTTATGGTGAGAATAGGGTTGATACAGGACTATATTGAGGCAAAAGCGCGTTCCTGTATCTTGAGCCGTTTAGGAGATACCGAAGGTTACATTTTTAAATTTTAAGTTAATTTTAATTGAAATTTGAATTTAAATGTTCATATCTCCGCTTCTACTGGGAATTGAGAGTCGAAATTTATGGTGAGAATAGGGTTGATACAGGACTATATTGAGGCAAAAGCGCGTTCCTGTATCTTGAGCCGTTTAGGAGATACCGAAGGTTACATTTTTAAATTTTAAGTTAATTTTAATTGAAATTTGAATTTAAATGTTCATATCTCCGCTTCTACTGGGAATTGAGAGTCGAAATTTATGGTGAGAATAGGGTTGATACAGGACTATATTGAGGCAAAAGCGCGTTCCTGTATCTTGAGCCGTTTAGGAGATACCGAAGGTTACATTTTTAAATTTTAAGTTAATTTTAATTGAAATTTGAATTTAAATGTTCATATCTCCGCTTCTACTGGGAATTGAGAGTCGAAATTTATGGTGAGAATAGGGTTGATACAGGACTATATTGAGGCAAAAGCGCGTTCCTGTATCTTGAGCCGTTTAGGAGATACCGAAGGTTACATTTTTAAATTTTAAGTTAATTTTAATTGAAATTTGAATTTAAATGTTCATATCTCCGCTTCTACTGGGAATTGAGAGTCGAAATTTATGGTGAGAATAGGGTTGATACAGGACTATATTGAGGCAAAAGCGCGTTCCTGTATCTTGAGCCGTTTAGGAGATACCGAAGGTTACATTTTTAAATTTTAAGTTAATTTTAATTGAAATTTGAATTTAAATGTTCATATCTCCGCTTCTACTGGGAATTGAGAGTCGAAATTTATGGTGAGAATAGGGTTGATACAGGACTATATTGAGGCAAAAGCGCGTTCCTGTATCTTGAGCCGTTTAGGAGATACCGAAGGTTACATTTTTAAATTTTAAGTTAATTTTAATTGAAATTTGAATTTAAATGTTCATATCTCCGCTTCTACTGGGAATTGAGAGTCGAAATTTATGGTGAGAATAGGGTTGATACAGGACTATATTGAGGCAAAAGCGCGTTCCTGTATCTTGAGCCGTTTAGGAGATACCGAAGGTTACATTTTTAAATTTTAAGTTAATTTTAATTGAAATTTGAATTTAAATGTTCATATCTCCGCTTCTACTGGGAATTGAGAGTCGAAATTTATGGTGAGAATAGGGTTGATACAGGACTATATTGAGGCAAAAGCGCGTTCCTGTATCTTGAGCCGTTTAGGAGATACCGAAGGTTACATTTTTAAATTTTAAGTTAATTTTAATTGAAATTTGAATTTAAATGTTCATATCTCCGCTTCTACTGGGAATTGAGAGTCGAAATTTATGGTGAGAATAGGGTTGATACAGGACTATATTGAGGCAAAAGCGCGTTCCTGTATCTTGAGCCGTTTAGGAGATACCGAAGGTTACATTTTTAAATTTTAAGTTAATTTTAATTGAAATTTGAATTTAAATGTTCATATCTCCGCTTCTACTGGGAATTGAGAGTCGAAATTTATGGTGAGAATAGGGTTGATACAGGACTATATTGAGGCAAAAGCGCGTTCCTGTATCTTGAGCCGTTTAGGAGATACCGAAGGTTACATTTTTAAATTTTAAGTTAATTTTAATTGAAATTTGAATTTAAATGTTCATATCTCCGCTTCTACTGGGAATTGAGAGTCGAAATTTATGGTGAGAATAGGGTTGATACAGGACTATATTGAGGCAAAAGCGCGTTCCTGTATCTTGAGCCGTTTAGGAGATACCGAAGGTTACATTTTTAAATTTTAAGTTAATTTTAATTGAAATTTGAATTTAAATGTTCATATCTCCGCTTCTACTGGGAATTGAGAGTCGAAATTTATGGTGAGAATAGGGTTGATACAGGACTATATTGAGGCAAAAGCGCGTTCCTGTATCTTGAGCCGTTTAGGAGATACCGAAGGTTACATTTTTAAATTTTAAGTTAATTTTAATTGAAATTTGAATTTAAATGTTCATATCTCCGCTTCTACTGGGAATTGAGAGTCGAAATTTATGGTGAGAATAGGGTTGATACAGGACTATATTGAGGCAAAAGCGCGTTCCTGTATCTTGAGCCGTTTAGGAGATACCGAAGGTTACATTTTTAAATTTTAAGTTAATTTTAATTGAAATTTGAATTTAAATGTTCATATCTCCGCTTCTACTGGGAATTGAGAGTCGAAATTTATGGTGAGAATAGGGTTGATACAGGACTATATTGAGGCAAAAGCGCGTTCCTGTATCTTGAGCCGTTTAGGAGATACCGAAGGTTACATTTTTAAATTTTAAGTTAATTTTAATTGAAATTTGAATTTAAATGTTCATATCTCCGCTTCTACTGGGAATTGAGAGTCGAAATTTATGGTGAGAATAGGGTTGATACAGGACTATATTGAGGCAAAAGCGCGTTCCTGTATCTTGAGCCGTTTAGGAGATACCGAAGGTTACATTTTTAAATTTTAAGTTAATTTTAATTGAAATTTGAATTTAAATGTTCATATCTCCGCTTCTACTGGGAATTGAGAGTCGAAATTTATGGTGAGAATAGGGTTGATACAGGACTATATTGAGGCAAAAGCGCGTTCCTGTATCTTGAGCCGTTTAGGAGATACCGAAGGTTACATTTTTAAATTTTAAGTTAATTTTAATTGAAATTTGAATTTAAATGTTCATATCTCCGCTTCTACTGGGAATTGAGAGTCGAAATTTATGGTGAGAATAGGGTTGATACAGGACTATATTGAGGCAAAAGCGCGTTCCTGTATCTTGAGCCGTTTAGGAGATACCGAAGGTTACATTTTTAAATTTTAAGTTAATTTTAATTGAAATTTGAATTTAAATGTTCATATCTCCGCTTCTACTGGGAATTGAGAGTCGAAATTTATGGTGAGAATAGGGTTGATACAGGACTATATTGAGGCAAAAGCGCGTTCCTGTATCTTGAGCCGTTTAGGAGATACCGAAGGTTACATTTTTAAATTTTAAGTTAATTTTAATTGAAATTTGAATTTAAATGTTCATATCTCCGCTTCTACTGGGAATTGAGAGTCGAAATTTATGGTGAGAATAGGGTTGATACAGGACTATATTGAGGCAAAAGCGCGTTCCTGTATCTTGAGCCGTTTAGGAGATACCGAAGGTTACATTTTTAAATTTTAAGTTAATTTTAATTGAAATTTGAATTTAAATGTTCATATCTCCGCTTCTACTGGGAATTGAGAGTCGAAATTTATGGTGAGAATAGGGTTGATACAGGACTATATTGAGGCAAAAGCGCGTTCCTGTATCTTGAGCCGTTTAGGAGATACCGAAGGTTACATTTTTAAATTTTAAGTTAATTTTAATTGAAATTTGAATTTAAATGTTCATATCTCCGCTTCTACTGGGAATTGAGAGTCGAAATTTATGGTGAGAATAGGGTTGATACAGGACTATATTGAGGCAAAAGCGCGTTCCTGTATCTTGAGCCGTTTAGGAGATACCGAAGGTTACATTTTTAAATTTTAAGTTAATTTTAATTGAAATTTGAATTTAAATGTTCATATCTCCGCTTCTACTGGGAATTGAGAGTCGAAATTTATGGTGAGAATAGGGTTGATACAGGACTATATTGAGGCAAAAGCGCGTTCCTGTATCTTGAGCCGTTTAGGAGATACCGAAGGTTACATTTTTAAATTTTAAGTTAATTTTAATTGAAATTTGAATTTAAATGTTCATATCTCCGCTTCTACTGGGAATTGAGAGTCGAATTTATGGTGGAATAGGGTTGATACAGGACTATATTGAGGCAAAAGCGCGTTCCTGTATCTTGAGCCGTTTAGGAGATACCGAAGGTTACATTTTTAAATTTTAAGTTAATTTTAATTGAAATTTGAATTTAAATGTTCATATCTCCGCTTCTACTGGGAATTGAGAGTCGAAATTTATGGTGAGAATAGGGTTGATACAGGACTATATTGAGGCAAAAGCGCGTTCCTGTATCTTGAGCCGTTTAGGAGATACCGAAGGTTACATTTTTAAATTTTAAGTTAATTTTAATTGAAATTTGAATTTAAATGTTCATATCTCCGCTTCTACTGGGAATTGAGAGTCGAAATTTATGGTGAGAATAGGGTTGATACAGGACTATATTGAGGCAAAAGCGCGTTCCTGTATCTTGAGCCGTTTAGGAGATACCGAAGGTTACATTTTTAAATTTTAAGTTAATTTTAATTGAAATTTGAATTTAAATGTTCATATCTCCGCTTCTACTGGGAATTGAGAGTCGAAATTTATGGTGAGAATAGGGTTGATACAGGACTATATTGAGGCAAAAGCGCGTTCCTGTATCTTGAGCCGTTTAGGAGATACCGAAGGTTACATTTTTAAATTTTAAGTTAATTTTAATTGAAATTTGAATTTAAATGTTCATATCTCCGCTTCTACTGGGAATTGAGAGTCGAAATTTATGGTGAGAATAGGGTTGATACAGGACTATATTGAGGCAAAAGCGCGTTCCTGTATCTTGAGCCGTTTAGGAGATACCGAAGGTTACATTTTTAAATTTTAAGTTAATTTTAATTGAAATTTGAATTTAAATGTTCATATCTCCGCTTCTACTGGGAATTGAGAGTCGAAATTTATGGTGAGAATAGGGTTGATACAGGACTATATTGAGGCAAAAGCGCGTTCCTGTATCTTGAGCCGTTTAGGAGATACCGAAGGTTACATTTTTAAATTTTAAGTTAATTTTAATTGAAATTTGAATTTAAATGTTCATATCTCCGCTTCTACTGGGAATTGAGAGTCGAAATTTATGGTGAGAATAGGGTTGATACAGGACTATATTGAGGCAAAAGCGCGTTCCTGTATCTTGAGCCGTTTAGGAGATACCGAAGGTTACATTTTTAAATTTTAAGTTAATTTTAATTGAAATTTGAATTTAAATGTTCATATCTCCGCTTCTACTGGGAATTGAGAGTCGAAATTTATGGTGAGAATAGGGTTGATACAGGACTATATTGAGGCAAAAGCGCGTTCCTGTATCTTGAGCCGTTTAGGAGATACCGAAGGTTACATTTTTAAATTTTAAGTTAATTTTAATTGAAATTTGAATTTAAATGTTCATATCTCCGCTTCTACTGGGAATTGAGAGTCGAAATTTATGGTGAGAATAGGGTTGATACAGGACTATATTGAGGCAAAAGCGCGTTCCTGTATCTTGAGCCGTTTAGGAGATACCGAAGGTTACATTTTTAAATTTTAAGTTAATTTTAATTGAAATTTGAATTTAAATGTTCATATCTCCGCTTCTACTGGGAATTGAGAGTCGAAATTTATGGTGAGAATAGGGTTGATACAGGACTATATTGAGGCAAAAGCGCGTTCCTGTATCTTGAGCCGTTTAGGAGATACCGAAGGTTACATTTTTAAATTTTAAGTTAATTTTAATTGAAATTTGAATTTAAATGTTCATATCTCCGCTTCTACTGGGAATTGAGAGTCGAAATTTATGGTGAGAATAGGGTTGATACAGGACTATATTGAGGCAAAAGCGCGTTCCTGTATCTTGAGCCGTTTAGGAGATACCGAAGGTTACATTTTTAAATTTTAAGTTAATTTTAATTGAAATTTGAATTTAAATGTTCATATCTCCGCTTCTACTGGGAATTGAGAGTCGAAATTTATGGTGAGAATAGGGTTGATACAGGACTATATTGAGGCAAAAGCGCGTTCCTGTATCTTGAGCCGTTTAGGAGATACCGAAGGTTACATTTTTAAATTTTAAGTTAATTTTAATTGAAATTTGAATTTAAATGTTCATATCTCCGCTTCTACTGGGAATTGAGAGTCGAAATTTATGGTGAGAATAGGGTTGATACAGGACTATATTGAGGCAAAAGCGCGTTCCTGTATCTTGAGCCGTTTAGGAGATACCGAAGGTTACATTTTTAAATTTTAAGTTAATTTTAATTGAAATTTGAATTTAAATGTTCATATCTCCGCTTCTACTGGGAATTGAGAGTCGAAATTTATGGTGAGAATAGGGTTGATACAGGACTATATTGAGGCAAAAGCGCGTTCCTGTATCTTGAGCCGTTTAGGAGATACCGAAGGTTACATTTTTAAATTTTAAGTTAATTTTAATTGAAATTTGAATTTAAATGTTCATATCTCCGCTTCTACTGGGAATTGAGAGTCGAAATTTATGGTGAGAATAGGGTTGATACAGGACTATATTGAGGCAAAAGCGCGTTCCTGTATCTTGAGCCGTTTAGGAGATACCGAAGGTTACATTTTTAAATTTTAAGTTAATTTTAATTGAAATTTGAATTTAAATGTTCATATCTCCGCTTCTACTGGGAATTGAGAGTCGAAATTTATGGTGAGAATAGGGTTGATACAGGACTATATTGAGGCAAAAGCGCGTTCCTGTATCTTGAGCCGTTTAGGAGATACCGAAGGTTACATTTTTAAATTTTAAGTTAATTTTAATTGAAATTTGAATTTAAATGTTCATATCTCCGCTTCTACTGGGAATTGAGAGTCGAAATTTATGGTGAGAATAGGGTTGATACAGGACTATATTGAGGCAAAAGCGCGTTCCTGTATCTTGAGCCGTTTAGGAGATACCGAAGGTTACATTTTTAAATTTTAAGTTAATTTTAATTGAAATTTGAATTTAAATGTTCATATCTCCGCTTCTACTGGGAATTGAGAGTCGAAATTTATGGTGAGAATAGGGTTGATACAGGACTATATTGAGGCAAAAGCGCGTTCCTGTATCTTGAGCCGTTTAGGAGATACCGAAGGTTACATTTTTAAATTTTAAGTTAATTTTAATTGAAATTTGAATTTAAATGTTCATATCTCCGCTTCTACTGGGAATTGAGAGTCGAAATTTATGGTGAGAATAGGGTTGATACAGGACTATATTGAGGCAAAAGCGCGTTCCTGTATCTTGAGCCGTTTAGGAGATACCGAAGGTTACATTTTTAAATTTTAAGTTAATTTTAATTGAAATTTGAATTTAAATGTTCATATCTCCGCTTCTACTGGGAATTGAGAGTCGAAATTTATGGTGAGAATAGGGTTGATACAGGACTATATTGAGGCAAAAGCGCGTTCCTGTATCTTGAGCCGTTTAGGAGATACCGAAGGTTACATTTTTAAATTTTAAGTTAATTTTAATTGAAATTTGAATTTAAATGTTCATATCTCCGCTTCTACTGGGAATTGAGAGTCGAAATTTATGGTGAGAATAGGGTTGATACAGGACTATATTGAGGCAAAAGCGCGTTCCTGTATCTTGAGCCGTTTAGGAGATACCGAAGGTTACATTTTTAAATTTTAAGTTAATTTTAATTGAAATTTGAATTTAAATGTTCATATCTCCGCTTCTACTGGGAATTGAGAGTCGAAATTTATGGTGAGAATAGGGTTGATACAGGACTATATTGAGGCAAAAGCGCGTTCCTGTATCTTGAGCCGTTTAGGAGATACCGAAGGTTACATTTTTAAATTTTAAGTTAATTTTAATTGAAATTTGAATTTAAATGTTCATATCTCCGCTTCTACTGGGAATTGAGAGTCGAAATTTATGGTGAGAATAGGGTTGATACAGGACTATATTGAGGCAAAAGCGCGTTCCTGTATCTTGAGCCGTTTAGGAGATACCGAAGGTTACATTTTTAAATTTTAAGTTAATTTTAATTGAAATTTGAATTTAAATGTTCATATCTCCGCTTCTACTGGGAATTGAGAGTCGAAATTTATGGTGAGAATAGGGTTGATACAGGACTATATTGAGGCAAAAGCGCGTTCCTGTATCTTGAGCCGTTTAGGAGATACCGAAGGTTACATTTTTAAATTTTAAGTTAATTTTAATTGAAATTTGAATTTAAATGTTCATATCTCCGCTTCTACTGGGAATTGAGAGTCGAAATTTATGGTGAGAATAGGGTTGATACAGGACTATATTGAGGCAAAAGCGCGTTCCTGTATCTTGAGCCGTTTAGGAGATACCGAAGGTTACATTTTTAAATTTTAAGTTAATTTTAATTGAAATTTGAATTTAAATGTTCATATCTCCGCTTCTACTGGGAATTGAGAGTCGAAATTTATGGTGAGAATAGGGTTGATACAGGACTATATTGAGGCAAAAGCGCGTTCCTGTATCTTGAGCCGTTTAGGAGATACCGAAGGTTACATTTTTAAATTTTAAGTTAATTTTAATTGAAATTTGAATTTAAATGTTCATATCTCCGCTTCTACTGGGAATTGAGAGTCGAAATTTATGGTGAGAATAGGGTTGATACAGGACTATATTGAGGCAAAAGCGCGTTCCTGTATCTTGAGCCGTTTAGGAGATACCGAAGGTTACATTTTTAAATTTTAAGTTAATTTTAATTGAAATTTGAATTTAAATGTTCATATCTCCGCTTCTACTGGGAATTGAGAGTCGAAATTTATGGTGAGAATAGGGTTGATACAGGACTATATTGAGGCAAAAGCGCGTTCCTGTATCTTGAGCCGTTTAGGAGATACCGAAGGTTACATTTTTAAATTTTAAGTTAATTTTAATTGAAATTTGAATTTAAATGTTCATATCTCCGCTTCTACTGGGAATTGAGAGTCGAAATTTATGGTGAGAATAGGGTTGATACAGGACTATATTGAGGCAAAAGCGCGTTCCTGTATCTTGAGCCGTTTAGGAGATACCGAAGGTTACATTTTTAAATTTTAAGTTAATTTTAATTGAAATTTGAATTTAAATGTTCATATCTCCGCTTCTACTGGGAATTGAGAGTCGAAATTTATGGTGAGAATAGGGTTGATACAGGACTATATTGAGGCAAAAGCGCGTTCCTGTATCTTGAGCCGTTTAGGAGATACCGAAGGTTACATTTTTAAATTTTAAGTTAATTTTAATTGAAATTTGAATTTAAATGTTCATATCTCCGCTTCTACTGGGAATTGAGAGTCGAAATTTATGGTGAGAATAGGGTTGATACAGGACTATATTGAGGCAAAAGCGCGTTCCTGTATCTTGAGCCGTTTAGGAGATACCGAAGGTTACATTTTTAAATTTTAAGTTAATTTTAATTGAAATTTGAATTTAAATGTTCATATCTCCGCTTCTACTGGGAATTGAGAGTCGAAATTTATGGTGAGAATAGGGTTGATACAGGACTATATTGAGGCAAAAGCGCGTTCCTGTATCTTGAGCCGTTTAGGAGATACCGAAGGTTACATTTTTAAATTTTAAGTTAATTTTAATTGAAATTTGAATTTAAATGTTCATATCTCCGCTTCTACTGGGAATTGAGAGTCGAAATTTATGGTGAGAATAGGGTTGATACAGGACTATATTGAGGCAAAAGCGCGTTCCTGTATCTTGAGCCGTTTAGGAGATACCGAAGGTTACATTTTTAAATTTTAAGTTAATTTTAATTGAAATTTGAATTTAAATGTTCATATCTCCGCTTCTACTGGGAATTGAGAGTCGAAATTTATGGTGAGAATAGGGTTGATACAGGACTATATTGAGGCAAAAGCGCGTTCCTGTATCTTGAGCCGTTTAGGAGATACCGAAGGTTACATTTTTAAATTTTAAGTTAATTTTAATTGAAATTTGAATTTAAATGTTCATATCTCCGCTTCTACTGGGAATTGAGAGTCGAAATTTATGGTGAGAATAGGGTTGATACAGGACTATATTGAGGCAAAAGCGCGTTCCTGTATCTTGAGCCGTTTAGGAGATACCGAAGGTTACATTTTTAAATTTTAAGTTAATTTTAATTGAAATTTGAATTTAAATGTTCATATCTCCGCTTCTACTGGGAATTGAGAGTCGAAATTTATGGTGAGAATAGGGTTGATACAGGACTATATTGAGGCAAAAGCGCGTTCCTGTATCTTGAGCCGTTTAGGAGATACCGAAGGTTACATTTTTAAATTTTAAGTTAATTTTAATTGAAATTTGAATTTAAATGTTCATATCTCCGCTTCTACTGGGAATTGAGAGTCGAAATTTATGGTGAGAATAGGGTTGATACAGGACTATATTGAGGCAAAAGCGCGTTCCTGTATCTTGAGCCGTTTAGGAGATACCGAAGGTTACATTTTTAAATTTTAAGTTAATTTTAATTGAAATTTGAATTTAAATGTTCATATCTCCGCTTCTACTGGGAATTGAGAGTCGAAATTTATGGTGAGAATAGGGTTGATACAGGACTATATTGAGGCAAAAGCGCGTTCCTGTATCTTGAGCCGTTTAGGAGATACCGAAGGTTACATTTTTAAATTTTAAGTTAATTTTAATTGAAATTTGAATTTAAATGTTCATATCTCCGCTTCTACTGGGAATTGAGAGTCGAAATTTATGGTGAGAATAGGGTTGATACAGGACTATATTGAGGCAAAAGCGCGTTCCTGTATCTTGAGCCGTTTAGGAGATACCGAAGGTTACATTTTTAAATTTTAAGTTAATTTTAATTGAAATTTGAATTTAAATGTTCATATCTCCGCTTCTACTGGGAATTGAGAGTCGAAATTTATGGTGAGAATAGGGTTGATACAGGACTATATTGAGGCAAAAGCGCGTTCCTGTATCTTGAGCCGTTTAGGAGATACCGAAGGTTACATTTTTAAATTTTAAGTTAATTTTAATTGAAATTTGAATTTAAATGTTCATATCTCCGCTTCTACTGGGAATTGAGAGTCGAAATTTATGGTGAGAATAGGGTTGATACAGGACTATATTGAGGCAAAAGCGCGTTCCTGTATCTTGAGCCGTTTAGGAGATACCGAAGGTTACATTTTTAAATTTTAAGTTAATTTTAATTGAAATTTGAATTTAAATGTTCATATCTCCGCTTCTACTGGGAATTGAGAGTCGAAATTTATGGTGAGAATAGGGTTGATACAGGACTATATTGAGGCAAAAGCGCGTTCCTGTATCTTGAGCCGTTTAGGAGATACCGAAGGTTACATTTTTAAATTTTAAGTTAATTTTAATTGAAATTTGAATTTAAATGTTCATATCTCCGCTTCTACTGGGAATTGAGAGTCGAAATTTATGGTGAGAATAGGGTTGATACAGGACTATATTGAGGCAAAAGCGCGTTCCTGTATCTTGAGCCGTTTAGGAGATACCGAAGGTTACATTTTTAAATTTTAAGTTAATTTTAATTGAAATTTGAATTTAAATGTTCATATCTCCGCTTCTACTGGGAATTGAGAGTCGAAATTTATGGTGAGAATAGGGTTGATACAGGACTATATTGAGGCAAAAGCGCGTTCCTGTATCTTGAGCCGTTTAGGAGATACCGAAGGTTACATTTTTAAATTTTAAGTTAATTTTAATTGAAATTTGAATTTAAATGTTCATATCTCCGCTTCTACTGGGAATTGAGAGTCGAAATTTATGGTGAGAATAGGGTTGATACAGGACTATATTGAGGCAAAAGCGCGTTCCTGTATCTTGAGCCGTTTAGGAGATACCGAAGGTTACATTTTTAAATTTTAAGTTAATTTTAATTGAAATTTGAATTTAAATGTTCATATCTCCGCTTCTACTGGGAATTGAGAGTCGAAATTTATGGTGAGAATAGGGTTGATACAGGACTATATTGAGGCAAAAGCGCGTTCCTGTATCTTGAGCCGTTTAGGAGATACCGAAGGTTACATTTTTAAATTTTAAGTTAATTTTAATTGAAATTTGAATTTAAATGTTCATATCTCCGCTTCTACTGGGAATTGAGAGTCGAAATTTATGGTGAGAATAGGGTTGATACAGGACTATATTGAGGCAAAAGCGCGTTCCTGTATCTTGAGCCGTTTAGGAGATACCGAAGGTTACATTTTTAAATTTTAAGTTAATTTTAATTGAAATTTGAATTTAAATGTTCATATCTCCGCTTCTACTGGGAATTGAGAGTCGAAATTTATGGTGAGAATAGGGTTGATACAGGACTATATTGAGGCAAAAGCGCGTTCCTGTATCTTGAGCCGTTTAGGAGATACCGAAGGTTACATTTTTAAATTTTAAGTTAATTTTAATTGAAATTTGAATTTAAATGTTCATATCTCCGCTTCTACTGGGAATTGAGAGTCGAAATTTATGGTGAGAATAGGGTTGATACAGGACTATATTGAGGCAAAAGCGCGTTCCTGTATCTTGAGCCGTTTAGGAGATACCGAAGGTTACATTTTTAAATTTTAAGTTAATTTTAATTGAAATTTGAATTTAAATGTTCATATCTCCGCTTCTACTGGGAATTGAGAGTCGAAATTTATGGTGAGAATAGGGTTGATACAGGACTATATTGAGGCAAAAGCGCGTTCCTGTATCTTGAGCCGTTTAGGAGATACCGAAGGTTACATTTTTAAATTTTAAGTTAATTTTAATTGAAATTTGAATTTAAATGTTCATATCTCCGCTTCTACTGGGAATTGAGAGTCGAAATTTATGGTGAGAATAGGGTTGATACAGGACTATATTGAGGCAAAAGCGCGTTCCTGTATCTTGAGCCGTTTAGGAGATACCGAAGGTTACATTTTTAAATTTTAAGTTAATTTTAATTGAAATTTGAATTTAAATGTTCATATCTCCGCTTCTACTGGGAATTGAGAGTCGAAATTTATGGTGAGAATAGGGTTGATACAGGACTATATTGAGGCAAAAGCGCGTTCCTGTATCTTGAGCCGTTTAGGAGATACCGAAGGTTACATTTTTAAATTTTAAGTTAATTTTAATTGAAATTTGAATTTAAATGTTCATATCTCCGCTTCTACTGGGAATTGAGAGTCGAAATTTATGGTGAGAATAGGGTTGATACAGGACTATATTGAGGCAAAAGCGCGTTCCTGTATCTTGAGCCGTTTAGGAGATACCGAAGGTTACATTTTTAAATTTTAAGTTAATTTTAATTGAAATTTGAATTTAAATGTTCATATCTCCGCTTCTACTGGGAATTGAGAGTCGAAATTTATGGTGAGAATAGGGTTGATACAGGACTATATTGAGGCAAAAGCGCGTTCCTGTATCTTGAGCCGTTTAGGAGATACCGAAGGTTACATTTTTAAATTTTAAGTTAATTTTAATTGAAATTTGAATTTAAATGTTCATATCTCCGCTTCTACTGGGAATTGAGAGTCGAAATTTATGGTGAGAATAGGGTTGATACAGGACTATATTGAGGCAAAAGCGCGTTCCTGTATCTTGAGCCGTTTAGGAGATACCGAAGGTTACATTTTTAAATTTTAAGTTAATTTTAATTGAAATTTGAATTTAAATGTTCATATCTCCGCTTCTACTGGGAATTGAGAGTCGAAATTTATGGTGAGAATAGGGTTGATACAGGACTATATTGAGGCAAAAGCGCGTTCCTGTATCTTGAGCCGTTTAGGAGATACCGAAGGTTACATTTTTAAATTTTAAGTTAATTTTAATTGAAATTTGAATTTAAATGTTCATATCTCCGCTTCTACTGGGAATTGAGAGTCGAAATTTATGGTGAGAATAGGGTTGATACAGGACTATATTGAGGCAAAAGCGCGTTCCTGTATCTTGAGCCGTTTAGGAGATACCGAAGGTTACATTTTTAAATTTTAAGTTAATTTTAATTGAAATTTGAATTTAAATGTTCATATCTCCGCTTCTACTGGGAATTGAGAGTCGAAATTTATGGTGAGAATAGGGTTGATACAGGACTATATTGAGGCAAAAGCGCGTTCCTGTATCTTGAGCCGTTTAGGAGATACCGAAGGTTACATTTTTAAATTTTAAGTTAATTTTAATTGAAATTTGAATTTAAATGTTCATATCTCCGCTTCTACTGGGAATTGAGAGTCGAAATTTATGGTGAGAATAGGGTTGATACAGGACTATATTGAGGCAAAAGCGCGTTCCTGTATCTTGAGCCGTTTAGGAGATACCGAAGGTTACATTTTTAAATTTTAAGTTAATTTTAATTGAAATTTGAATTTAAATGTTCATATCTCCGCTTCTACTGGGAATTGAGAGTCGAAATTTATGGTGGAATAGGGTTGATACAGGACTATATTGAGGCAAAAGCGCGTTCCTGTATCTTGAGCCGTTTAGGAGATACCGAAGGTTACATTTTTAAATTTTAAGTTAATTTTAATTGAAATTTGAATTTAAATGTTCATATCTCCGCTTCTACTGGGAATTGAGAGTCGAAATTTATGGTGAGAATAGGGTTGATACAGGACTATATTGAGGCAAAAGCGCGTTCCTGTATCTTGAGCCGTTTAGGAGATACCGAAGGTTACATTTTTAAATTTTAAGTTAATTTTAATTGAAATTTGAATTTAAATGTTCATATCTCCGCTTCTACTGGGAATTGAGAGTCGAAATTTATGGTGAGAATAGGGTTGATACAGGACTATATTGAGGCAAAAGCGCGTTCCTGTATCTTGAGCCGTTTAGGAGATACCGAAGGTTACATTTTTAAATTTTAAGTTAATTTTAATTGAAATTTGAATTTAAATGTTCATATCTCCGCTTCTACTGGGAATTGAGAGTCGAAATTTATGGTGAGAATAGGGTTGATACAGGACTATATTGAGGCAAAAGCGCGTTCCTGTATCTTGAGCCGTTTAGGAGATACCGAAGGTTACATTTTTAAATTTTAAGTTAATTTTAATTGAAATTTGAATTTAAATGTTCATATCTCCGCTTCTACTGGGAATTGAGAGTCGAAATTTATGGTGAGAATAGGGTTGATACAGGACTATATTGAGGCAAAAGCGCGTTCCTGTATCTTGAGCCGTTTAGGAGATACCGAAGGTTACATTTTTAAATTTTAAGTTAATTTTAATTGAAATTTGAATTTAAATGTTCATATCTCCGCTTCTACTGGGAATTGAGAGTCGAAATTTATGGTGAGAATAGGGTTGATACAGGACTATATTGAGGCAAAAGCGCGTTCCTGTATCTTGAGCCGTTTAGGAGATACCGAAGGTTACATTTTTAAATTTTAAGTTAATTTTAATTGAAATTTGAATTTAAATGTTCATATCTCCGCTTCTACTGGGAATTGAGAGTCGAAATTTATGGTGAGAATAGGGTTGATACAGGACTATATTGAGGCAAAAGCGCGTTCCTGTATCTTGAGCCGTTTAGGAGATACCGAAGGTTACATTTTTAAATTTTAAGTTAATTTTAATTGAAATTTGAATTTAAATGTTCATATCTCCGCTTCTACTGGGAATTGAGAGTCGAAATTTATGGTGAGAATAGGGTTGATACAGGACTATATTGAGGCAAAAGCGCGTTCCTGTATCTTGAGCCGTTTAGGAGATACCGAAGGTTACATTTTTAAATTTTAAGTTAATTTTAATTGAAATTTGAATTTAAATGTTCATATCTCCGCTTCTACTGGGAATTGAGAGTCGAAATTTATGGTGAGAATAGGGTTGATACAGGACTATATTGAGGCAAAAGCGCGTTCCTGTATCTTGAGCCGTTTAGGAGATACCGAAGGTTACATTTTTAAATTTTAAGTTAATTTTAATTGAAATTTGAATTTAAATGTTCATATCTCCGCTTCTACTGGGAATTGAGAGTCGAAATTTATGGTGAGAATAGGGTTGATACAGGACTATATTGAGGCAAAAGCGCGTTCCTGTATCTTGAGCCGTTTAGGAGATACCGAAGGTTACATTTTTAAATTTTAAGTTAATTTTAATTGAAATTTGAATTTAAATGTTCATATCTCCGCTTCTACTGGGAATTGAGAGTCGAAATTTATGGTGAGAATAGGGTTGATACAGGACTATATTGAGGCAAAAGCGCGTTCCTGTATCTTGAGCCGTTTAGGAGATACCGAAGGTTACATTTTTAAATTTTAAGTTAATTTTAATTGAAATTTGAATTTAAATGTTCATATCTCCGCTTCTACTGGGAATTGAGAGTCGAAATTTATGGTGAGAATAGGGTTGATACAGGACTATATTGAGGCAAAAGCGCGTTCCTGTATCTTGAGCCGTTTAGGAGATACCGAAGGTTACATTTTTAAATTTTAAGTTAATTTTAATTGAAATTTGAATTTAAATGTTCATATCTCCGCTTCTACTGGGAATTGAGAGTCGAAATTTATGGTGAGAATAGGGTTGATACAGGACTATATTGAGGCAAAAGCGCGTTCCTGTATCTTGAGCCGTTTAGGAGATACCGAAGGTTACATTTTTAAATTTTAAGTTAATTTTAATTGAAATTTGAATTTAAATGTTCATATCTCCGCTTCTACTGGGAATTGAGAGTCGAAATTTATGGTGAGAATAGGGTTGATACAGGACTATATTGAGGCAAAAGCGCGTTCCTGTATCTTGAGCCGTTTAGGAGATACCGAAGGTTACATTTTTAAATTTTAAGTTAATTTTAATTGAAATTTGAATTTAAATGTTCATATCTCCGCTTCTACTGGGAAATGAGAGTCGAAATTTATAGTGGGGATAGGGTTGATACAGGACTATATTGAGGCAAAAGCGCGTTCCTGTATCTTGAGCCGTTTAGGAGATATCGAAGGTTACATTTTTAAATTTTACGTTAATTTTAATTGAAATTTGAATTTAAATGTTCATATCTCCGCTTCTACTGGGAATTGAGAGTCGAAATTTATGGTGAGAATAGGGTTGATACAGACTATATTGAGGCAAAAGCGCGTTCCTGTATCTTGAGCCGTTTAGAGATACCGAAGGTTACATTTTTAAATTTTAGTTAATTTAATTGAAATTTGAATTTAAATGTTCATATCTCCGCTTCTACTGGGAATTGAGAGTCGAAATTTATGGTGGGGATAGGGTTGATACAGGACTATATTGAGGCAAAGCGCGTTCCTGTATCTTGAGCCGTTTAGGAGATATCGAAGGTTACATTTTTAAATTTTACGTTAATTTTAATTGAAATTTGAATTTAAATGTTCATATCTCCGCTTCTACTGGGAATTGAGAGTCGAAATTTATGGTGAGAATAGGGTTGATACAGGACTATATTGAGGCAAAAGCGCGTTCCTGTATCTTGAGCCGTTTAGGAGATACCGAAGGTTACATTTTTAAATTTTACGTTAATTTTAATTGAAATTGAATTTAAATGTTCATATCTCCGCTTCTACTGGGAATTGAGAGTCGAAATTTATGGTGGGGATAGGGTTGATACAGGAATATATTGAGGCAAAAGCGCGTTCCTGTATCTTGAGCCGTTTAGGAGATATCGAAGGTTACATTTTTAAATTTTAAGTTAATTTTAAATTGAAATTTGAATTTAAATGTTCATATCTCCGCTTCTACTGGGAATTGAGAGTCGAAATTTATGGTGGGATAGGGTTGATACAGGACTATATTGAGGCAAAAGCGCGTTCCTGTATCTTGAGCCGTTTAGGAGATACCGAAGGTTACATTTTTAAATTTTAAGTTAATTTAATTGAAATTTGAATTTAAATGTTCATATCTCCGCTTCTACTGGGAATTGAGAGTCGAAATTTATGGTGAGAATAGGGTTGATACAGGACTATATTGAGGCAAAAGCGCGTTCCTGTATCTTGAGCCGTTTAGGAGATACGAAGGTTACATTTTTAAATTTTACGTTAATTTAATTGAAATTTGAATTTAAATGTTCATATCTCCGCTTCTACTGGAATTGAGAGTCGAAATTTATGGTGAGATAGGGTTGATACAGGACTATATTGAGGCAAAAGCGCGTTCCTGTATCTTGAGCCGTTTAGGAGATACGAAGGTTACATTTTAAATTTTAAGTTAATTTTAATTGAAATTTGAATTTAAATGTTCATATCTCCGCTCTCTACTGGGAATTGAGAGTCGAATTTATGGTGGGATAGGGTTGATGCAGGACATATTACGGCAAAAGCGCGTTCCTGTATCTTGAGCCGTTAGGAGATACCGAAGGTTACAATTTTTAA
>NW_020229980.1:42655-79470 GCF_003227715.2 Harpegnathos saltator
CGGATATTATGAGATACTGAATATGTTATAATTTAATAAAAAATATGTGTCGTGTATAAATAAGAAATCGAATGGTAGAATTCAACAATCTAATTTATGCAGACAAATGACAGATAAGGTGCCAACCTGCAAATTTAAACATAGACTATTTGCTGATAAGTAGCCAGCAGTTGTCATCATGTCCAGAACGAGACCACTGCACAGACCGTCAGATAGCCGCAATCACCTGATCAGAAAAATTTTAATCACGTGTCTTTATCAATAATAACCTTCATAACTGTAATAACGGTATAAAAAAATTAAAATGTGTGGCTGCGAACGGATATAGATATTTCAGATAGTAGAGTTAAATACTGTAATTGTCAACTGTTGGTGCTTTAATCATTTTAAGAAAGTGGAATTACAATAAGTAATACCTAAAGGATTGTAAATGTTGGTAGCAATAGTATTTTTTATAAACACCTTGCAAACATGTAATATGTAGAAAAGTATTATTATCTATATGATAATAATCAATGCACTTCTGTGACTTTTTGCGATTTAGAGGGTAAGTGTGGAAACGCGGTTCATACAAGTATTCTGTATGAGAGATATATGAGCATATTATCTTTAATTATGTTAAGAACATATTCAATAAAGTTCAATAAGAACTCAGTTTCTCGTAATATACATCTTAGTTGTTTCAATATTAGGCGATTATTACTTATTGAAAATTTGTTATAATGCACAATATGAAAATATACCATATTGAATTATTACATGACAATATTAATATTTATAACATGATTAGTATGTTCAATGTTTTTTGGCACGGATCTAGTGTTTTTATAAGCTACATTATTTTTAATAAAATTGTTTTTTATCTTGCATGTATATTGTAATAACTTATGATGAGTGTTTATAAATAAGTAGCGCCTCGCACGCACAAGCATCTCAGCACACAACTTCTATTCATCTCACACATACACATCACAGACATTTTATTTACACAAAAGCCCATATCTACATCTACATTTAATGTTTCTTTTTAATTTGATGTTCTACAAGATAAGTATAATAATGTCCTGTTTTTTAAACATTTTTTTACATAATTTATATGCTTTCTTTATTAACTGAATAAACTTTCACCATATGATAATTTAGTATGATATTCTTTCAAAACACAAATGAAAGCATCATTTGCATAATATTTATAATTAGGTAAAAGTTGGACATTTCTGACAGGAAATGTAGAATGAACTTTGGGTATTTTTAGAATTATTATGCGAGTTTACATTTGATACATTTAAAAAATTTTTGTTTAAATTCACTAAAAAGTAATTATTGTTCCCGACAGTTCTCTAACATTTTATAAGCTCTAAAATACATATAATATTACTCAAAATGATACTGATAAATATGATTTTAAGTGTATCAAGAGATAACGTACATCGGGGGATTGAACATACTTTATTTGATAAATTGAAGTTTTATGTGAACTAATCGTTCTTTCATTTCCATTTATAATTAATTAGAAATTTACTATGCTAATTACAGAAACAACTGAAACAAAGCTGATTTTGCTTTAGCGATGTTGAATAATGACAACAAGTAGTGTACGGGTGTCGACAAACGTAAAACGTAAGTGTATTGTTTCTGGCATAAGGAATGCTGCTTTCGAAAGTGGTCAGATTGGTATATCAATATTAGTTGACATGCTGGCAAAACAGTACTACTTGTCCGAACATACTCTGCAACTCGTTCTCTCATTTTTGGTTCCATTAAAAAAAGGAATAGTTTTTTATTCCACCGCTAGATTTGCGTAATTTATATTTAGCTAATATTAAGGTTTATGAATTTGTTCGCGTTCTACTCGTATTCAGCTGGTGATACGATCTTATTGGATTGCGTCGCAGCTGGTGGAGCAATCAAGCACAACTCGTTGACTCCGTGATATGAATAGAGATAAGATGATATCCTTCAATGAAATATTCTTTCCACGCCTATCTTACGCCATATTAACAAGTAGTAATGCTTGTCGGGTAAAAACGAGTGTATAGCGCGATTGCTGCCTTGATGAATTACGTGATCTGCGCTAGTCACATGAAGATATACTATGTGACTGTTTCAAGAAGAGATCGATAACGCCGTCATGTGTACGCAACGGATGTACTACTATTCAGCAGGGCGCGATGTACTTGTATAATCATAGGTCTTTGACGTGGGTAAAAAGATCAGATGTATAATAATCAGTGGGAAATTAAATAATACAATTTATGCAAGATATAGATATAAAGTTGCTACACCCCTACACTAACCTTTTACACACCACCGATCGGCACCGAGTCTCACTCAGCCCAGCTCACCCCCCACCCCGCCCCCCCCGGCCCCACCTCCTTCAGACAGGCCGCAGTAGAGTTTTTGGTGAGATAGGGTTGTACCTCTAAAAGGACATATATTGAGTGAAAGGAGGTTTTAATTGTATAATTGAGGAAGTTAGGAGATAAGAAGGTTACAATTTTTTAAATTTTAAGCTTATTTTAATTGAAACTTTGAATTTAAGATGTTAGATATACTAACGATTTATATATAGGAAGTCGGAATGTGAGAGTCAGAGATTTATGGTGAAGAATGTATGGTTGATTAAAAGGATATATGAGGATGATAGAGACGACGTTACATGAAAGACAGCTGGTACTATTGAGACCACATGTTTCAGCGACGATACGCGGACCGCCCCCCCCCCCACTTAACCTATCTTTAAATTAAGTTAAGTTTTAATTGAATTGAATTTAATGTTTATATCCTACAGCTTCTAAGAAAAGGTGGAATCTGAGAGTCAGAGATTTATGGTGAGAAGTTCAGGTTGATAAGGATACTAGGTTGAGCGAAAAGCGGTTATCCGATGGTATTATTGAGAGTTTAGGAGACCGACGATACGGTTAATTTTTAAATTTTAAGTTAATTTTAATTGAAATCTTTGAATTTAAATGTCATTATTTCCGGTTCTACTGGAGATCTGAAATTAGAGTCAGAGATTAGTGGTGACAATACGGGTTGATACAGACTGATATTGAGGCAAAAGCGTCAGTGTTCGCTCTTGTATCACTTGAGGAGTTTAGGGGAATACCGAAGGTTAAACATTTTAAATTTTAAGTTAATTTTAATTGAAATTTGAATTAAATGTTCTATATGCTTATACACTAGGGAATTGAGAGTCGAGATTTATGGTGAGAATAGGGTTGATACAAGGACCTATATTGAGGAAAAGCGCGTTCCTGTATCTTGAGCCGTTTAGGAGATACCGAAGGTTAAATTTTTAAATTTTAAGTTAATTTTAATTGAAATTTGAATTTAAATGTTCATATCTCCGCTTCTACTGGGAATTGAGAGTCGAATTTATGGTGAGAATAGGGTTGATACAGGGACTAATATTGAGCAAAAGCGCGTTCCTTGTATCTTGAGCCGTTTAGGAGATACCGAAGGTTACATTTTTAAATTTTAAGTTAATTTTAAATTGGAAATTTGAATTTAAATGTTCATATCTCCGCTTCTACTTGGGATTGAGAGTCGAGATTTATGGTGAGAATAGGGTTGATACAGGACTATATTGAGGCAAAAGCGCGTTCCTGTATCTTGAGCCGTTTAGGAGATACCGAAGGTTACATTTTAAATTTTAAGTTAATTTTAATTGAAATTTGAATTTAAATGTTCATATCTCCGCTTCTACTGGGAATTGAGAGTCGAGATTTATGGTGAGAATAGGGTTGATACAGGACTATATTGAGGCAAAAGCGCGTTCCTGTATCTTGAGCCGTTTAGGAGATACCGAAGGTTACATTTTTAAATTTTAAGTTAATTTTAATTGAAATTTGAATTTAAATGTTCATATCTCGCTTCTACTGGGAATTGAGAGTCGAGATTTATGGTGAGAATAGGGTTGATACAGGACTATATTGAGGCAAAAGCGCGTTCCTGTATCTTGAGCCGTTTAGGAGATACCGAAGGTTACATTTTTAAATTTTAAGTTAATTTTAATTGAATTTTGAATTTAAATGTTCATATCTCCGCTTCTACTGGGAATTGAGAGTCGAGATTTATGGTGAGAATAGGGTTGATACAGGACTATATTGAGGCAAAAGCGCGTTCCTGTATCTTGAGCCGTTTAGGAGATACCGAAGGTTACATTTTTAAATTTTAAGTTAATTTTAATTGAAATTTGAATTTAAATGTTCATATCTCCGCTTCTACTGGGAATTGAGAGTCGAGATTTATGGTGAGAATAGGGTTGATACAGGACTATATTGAGGCAAAAGCGCGTTCCTGTATCTTGAGCCGTTTAGGAGATACCGAGGTTAATTTTTAAATTTTAAGTTAATTTTTAATTGAAATTTGAATTTAAATGTTCATATCTCCGCTTCTACTGGAATTGAGAGTCGAGATTTATGGTGAGAATAGGGTTGATAACAGGACTATATTGAGGCAAAAGCGCGTTCCTGTATCTTGAGCCGTTTAGGAGATACCGAAGGTTACATTTTTAAATTTTTAAGTTAATTTTAATTGAAATTTGAATTTAAATGTTCATATCTCCGCTTCTACTGGGAATTGAGAGTCGAGATTTATGGTGAGAATAGGGTTGATACAGGACTATATTGAGGCAAAAGCGCGTTCCTGTATCTTGAGCCGTTTAGGAGATACCGAAGGTTACATTTTTAAATTTTAAGTTAATTTTAATTGAAATTTGAATTTAAATGTTCATATCTCCGCTTCTACTGGGAATTGAGAGTCGAGATTTATGGTGAGAATAGGGTTGATACAGGACTATATTGAGGCAAAAGCGCGTTCCTGTATCTTGAGCCGTTTAGGAGATACCGAAGGTTACATTTTTAAATTTTAAGTTAATTTTAATTGAAATTTGAATTTAAATGTTCATATCTCCGCTTCTACTGGGAATTGAGAGTCGAGATTTATGGTGAGAATAGGGTTGATACAGGACTATATTGAGGCAAAAGCGCGTTCCTGTATCTTGAGCCGTTTAGGAGATCCGAAGGTTACATTTTTAAATTTTAAGTTAATTTTAATTGAAATTTGAATTTAAATGTTCATATCTCGCTTCTACTGGGAATTGAGAGTCGAGATTTATGGTGAGAATAGGGTTGATACAGGACTATATTGAGGCAAAAGCGCGTTCCTGTATCTTGAGCCGTTTAGGAGATACCGAAGGTTACATTTTTAAATTTTAAGTTAATTTTAATTGAAATTTGAATTTAAATGTTCATATCTCCGCTTCTACTGGGAATTGAGAGTCGAGATTTATGGTGAGAATAGGGTTGATACAGGACTATATTGAGGAAAAGCGCGTTCCTGTATCTTGAGCCGTTTAGGAGATACCGAAGGTTACATTTTTAAATTTTAAGTTAATTTTAATTGAAATTTGAATTTAAATGTTCATATCTCCGCTTCTACTGGGAATTGAGAGTCGAGATTTATGGTGAGAATAGGGTTGATACAGGACTATATTGAGGCAAAAGCGCGTTCCTGTATCTTGACCGTTTAGGAGATACCGAAGGTTACATTTTTAAATTTTAAGTTAATTTTAATTGAAATTTGAATTTAAATGTTCATATCTCCGCTTCTACTGGGAATTGAGAAGTCGAGATTTATGGTGAAATAGGGTTGATACAGGACTATATTGAGGCAAAAGGCGCGTTCCTGTATCTTGAGCCGTTTAGGAGATACCGAAGGTTACATTTTTAAATTTTAAGTTAATTTTAATTGAAATTTGAATTTAAATGTTCATATCTCGCTTCTACTGGAATTGAGAGTCGAGATTATGGTGAGAATAGGGTTGATACAGGACTATATTGAGGCAAAAGCGCGTTCCTGTATCTTGAGCCGTTTAGGAGATACCGAAGGTTACATTTTTAAATTTTAAGTTAATTTTAATTGAAATTTGAATTTAAATGTTCATATCTCCGCTTCTACTGGGAATTGAGAGTCGAGATTTATGGGAGAATAGGGTTGATACAGGACTATATTGAGGCAAAAGCGCGTTCCTGTATCTTGAGCCGTTTAGGAGATACCGAAGGTTACATTTTTAAATTTAAAGTTAATTTTAATTGAAATTTGAATTTAAATGTTCATATCTCCGCTTCTACTGGGAATTGAGAGTCGAGATTTATGGTGAGAATAGGGTTGATACAGGACTATATTGAGGCAAAAGCGCGTTCCTGTATCTTGAGCCGTTTAGGAGATACCGAAGGTTACATTTTTTAAATTTTAAGTTAATTTTAATTGAAATTTGAATTAAAATGTTCATATCTCCGCTTCTACTGGGAATTGAGAGTCGAGATTTATGGTGAGAATAGGGTTGATACAGGACATATTGAGGCAAAAGCGCGTTCCTGTATCTTGAGCCGTTTAGGAGATACCGAAGGTTACATTTTTAAATTTTAAGTTAATTTTAATTGAAATTTGAATTTAAATGTTCATATCTCCGCTTCTACTGGAATTGAGAGTCGAGATTTATGGTGAGAATAGGGTTGATACAGGACTATATTGAGGCAAAAGCGCGTTCCTGTATCTTGAGCCGTTTAGGAGATACGAAGGTTACATTTTTAAATTTTAAGTTAATTTTAATTGAAATTTGAATTTAAATGTTCTATCTCCGCTTCTACTGGGAATTGAGAGTCGAGATTTATGGTGAGAATAGGGTTGATACAGGACTATATTGAGGCAAAAGCGCGTTCCTGTATCTTGAGCCGTTTAGGAGATACCGAAGGTTACATTTTTAAATTTTAAGTTAATTTTAATGAAATTTGAATTTAAATGTTCATATCTCCGCTTCTACTGGGAATTGAGAGTCGAGATTTATGGTGAGAATAGGGTTGATACAGGACTATATTGAGGCAAAGCGGTGTTCCTGTATCTTGAGCCGTTTAGGAGATACCGAAGGTTACATTTTTAAATTTTAAGTTAATTTTAATTGAAATTTGAATTTAAATGTTCATATCTCCGCTTCTACTGGAAATTGAGAGTCGAGATTTATGGTGAGAATAGGGTTGATACAGGACTATATTGAGGCAAAAGCGCGTTCCTGTATCTTGAGCGTTTAGGAGATACCGAAGGTTAATTTTTAAATTTTAAGTTAATTTTAATTGAAATTTGAATTTAAATGTTCATATCTCCGCTTCTACTGGGAATTGAGAGTCGAGATTTATGGTGAGAATAGGTTTGATACAGGACTATTTGAGGCAAAAGCGCGTTCTTGTATCTTGAGCCGTTTAGGAGATACCGAAGGTTACATTTTAAATTTTAAGTTAATTTTAATTGAAATTTGAATTAAATGTTCATATCTCTCGCTTCTACTGGAAATTGAAGAGTCGAGATTTATGGTGAGAATAGGGTTGATACAGAGACTATATGAGGCAAAAGCGCGTTCCTGTATCTTGAGCCGTTTAGGAGATACCGAAGGTTACATTTTTAAATTTTAAGTTAATTTTAATTGAAATTTGAATTAAATGTTCTATCTCCGCTCTACTAGGGAATTGAGGAGTCGAGATTTATGGTGAGAATAGGGTGATAACAGGACTATATTGAGGCAAAAAGCGCGTTCCTGTATCTTGAGCCGTTTAGGAGATACCGAAGGTTACATTTTTAATTTTAAGTTAATTTAATTGAAATTTGAATTTAAATGTTCATATCTCCGCTTCTACTGGAATTGAGAGTCGAGATTTATGGTGAGAATAGGGTTGATACAGGACTATATTGAGGCAAAAGCGCGTTCCTGTATTTGAGCGTTTAGGAGATACCGAAGGTTAATTTTTTAAATTTTAAGTTAATTTTAATTGAAATTTGAATTTAAATGTTCATATCCCGCTTCTACTGGGAATTGAGAGGTCGAGATTTATGGTGAGAATAGGTTGATACAGGACTAATATGAGCAAAAGCGCGTTCCTGTATCTTGAGCCGTTTAGGAGATACCGAAGGTTACATTTTTAAATTTTAAGTTAATTTTAATTGAAATTTGAATTAAATGTTCATATCTCCGCTTCTAACTGGGAATTGAAAGTCGAGATTTATGGTGAGAATAGGGTTGATACAGGACTATATTGAGGCAAAAGCGCGTTCCTGTATCTTGAGCCGTTTAGGAGAATACGAAGGTTACATTTTTAAATTTTAAGTTAATTTTAATTGAAATTTGAATTTAAATGTTCATAATCTCCGCTTCTACCTGGGAATTGAGAGTCGAGATTTATGGTGAGAATAGGGTTGATAACAGGACTATATTGAGGCAAAAGCGCGTCCTGTATCTTGAGCCGTTTAGGAAGATACCGAAGGTTACATTTTTAAATTTTAAGTTAATTTTAATGAAATTTAATTAAATGTTCATATCTCCGCTTCTACTGAATTGAGAGTCGAGATTTATGGTGAGAATAGGGTTGATACAGGACTATATTGAGGCAAAAGCGCGTTCCTGTATCTTGAGCCGTTTAGGAGATACCGAAGGTTACATTTTTAAATTTTAAGTTAATTTTAATTGAAATTTGAATTAAAATGTTCATATCTCCGCTTCTACTGGGAATTGAGAGTCGAGATTTATGGTGAGAATAGGGTTGATACAGAACTATTTGAGGCAAAGCGCTTCCTGTATCTTGAGCGTTTAGGAGATACCGAAGGTTACATTTTTTAAATTTTAAGTTAATTTTAATTGAAATTTGAATTTTAATGTTCATATCTCCGCTTCTACTGGGAATTGAGAGTCGAGATTTATGGTGAGAATAGGGTTGAACAGGACTATATTGAGGCAAAAGCGCTTCCTGTATCTTGAGCCGTTTAGGAGATACCGAAGGTTACATTTTAAATTTTAAGTTAATTTTAATGAAATTTGAATTAAATGTTCATATCTCCGCTTCTACTGGGAATTGAGAGTCGAGATTTATGGTGAGAATAGGGTTGATACAGGACTATATTGAGGCAAAGCGCGTTCCTGTATCTTGAGCCGTTTAGGAGATACCGAAGGTTACATTTTAAATTTTAAGTTAATTTAAAATTGAAATTTGAATTTAAATGTTCATATCTCCGCTTCTACTGGAATTGAGAGTCGAGATTTATGGTGAAGATAGGGTTGATAAGGACTATATTGAGGCAAACAGCGGTTCCTGTATCTTGAGCCGTTTAGGAGATACGAAGGTTACATTTTTAAATTTTAAGTTAATTTAATTGAAATTTGAATTAAATGTTCATATTCCGCTTCTACTGGGAATTGAGAGTCGAGATTTATGGTGAGAATAGGGTTGATACAGGACTATATTGAGGCAAAGCGCGTTCCTGTATCTTGAGCCGTTTAGGAGATACCGAAGGTTACATTTTTAAATTTTAAGTTAATTTTAATTAAATTTGAATTAAATGTTCATATCTCCGCTTCTACTGGGAATTGAGAGTGAGATTTATGGTGAGAAAGGGTTGATACAGGACTATATTGAGGCAAAAGCGCGTTCCTGTATCTTGCGCCGTTTAGGAGATACCGAAGGTTACATTTTTAAATTTTAAGTTAATTTTAATTGAAATTTGAATTTAAATGTTCATATCTCCGCTTCTACTGGGAATTGAGAGTCGAGATTTATGGTGAGAATAGGGTTGATACAGGACTATATTGAGGCAAAAGCGCGTTCCTGTATCTTGAGCCGTTTAGGAGATACCGAAGGTTACATTTTTAAATTTTAAGTTAATTTTAATTGAAATTTGAATTTAAATGTTCATATCTCCGCTTCTACTGGGAATTGAGAGTCGAGATTTATGGTGAGAAAAGGGTTGATACAGGACTATATTGAGGCAAAGCGGTTCCTGTATCTTGAGCCGTTTAGGAGATACCGAAGGTTACATTTTTAATTTTAAGTTATTTTTAATTGAAATTTGAATTAAATGTTCTATCTCCGCTTCTACTGGGAATTGAGAGTCGAGATTTATGGTGAGAATAGGGTTGATACAGGACTATATTGAGGCAAAGCGCGTTCCTGTATCTTGAGCCGTTTAGGAGATACCGAAGGTTACATTTTTAAATTTTAAGTTAATTTTAATTGAAATTGAATTTAAATGTTCATATCTCCGCTTCTACTGGATTGAGAGTCGGATTTATGGTGAGAATAGGGTTGATACAGGACTATATTGAGGCAAAGCGCGTTCCTGTATCTTGAGCCGTTTAGGAGATACCGAAGGTTACATTTTTAAATTTTAAGTTAATTTTAATTGAAATTTGAATTTAAATGTTCATATCTCCGCTTCTTACTGGGAATGAGAGTCGAGATTTATGGTGAGAATAGGGTTGATACAGGACTATATTGAGGCAAAAGCGCGTTCCTGTATCTTGAGCCGTTTAGGAGATACGAAGGTTACATTTTTAAATTTTAAGTTAATTTAATTGAAATTTGAATTAAATGTTCTATATCTCCGCTTCTACTGGGAATTGAGAGTCGAGATTTATGGTGAGAATAGGGTTGATACAGGACTATATTGAGGCAAAAGCGCGTTCCTGTATCTTGAGCCGTTTAGGAGATACCGAAGGTTACATTTTTAAATTTTTAAGTTAATTTTAATTGAAATTTGAATTTAAATGTTCATATCTCCGCTTCTACTGGGAATGAGAGTCGAGATTTATGGTGAGAATAGGGTTGATACAGGACTATATTGAGGCAAAAGCGCGTTCCTGTATCTTAAGCCGTTTAGGAGATACCGAAGGTTACATTTTTTTATTTTAAGTTAATTTTAATTGAAATTTGAATTTAAATGTTCATATCTCCGCTTCTACTGGGAATTTGAGAGTCGCGAGATTTTATGGTGAGAATAGGGTTGATACAGGACTATATTGAGGCAAAAGCGCGTTCCTGTATCTTGAGCCGTTTAGGAGATACCGAAGGTTACATTTTTAAATTTTAAGTTAATTTTAATTGAAATTTGAATTTAAATGTTCATATCTCCGCTTCTACTGGGAATTGAGAGTCGAGATTTATGGTGAGAATAGGGTTGATACAGGACTATATTGAGGCAAAAGCGCGTTCCTGTATCTTGAGCCGTTTAGGAAGATACCGAAGGTTACATTTTTAAATTTTAAGTTAATTTTAATTGAAATTTGAATTTAAATGTTCATATCTCCGCTTCTACTGGGAATTGAGAGTGCGAGATTTATGGTGAGAATAGGGTTATACAGGACTATATTGAGCAAAAGCGCGTTCCTGTATCTTGAGCCGTTTAGGAAGATACCGAAGGTTACATTTTTAAAATTTTAAGTTAATTTTAATTGAAATTTGAATTTAAATGTTCATATCTCCGCTTCTACTGGGTGAGAGTCGAGATTTTATGGTGAGAATAGGGTTGATACAGGACTATTTGAGCAAGCAGAAAGGTTCTGTATCTTGAGCCGTTTAGGAGATACCGAGGTTACATTTTTAAATTTTAAGTTAATTTTAATTGAAATTTGAATTTTAAATGTTCATATCTCCGCTTCTACTGGGAATTGAGAGTCGAGATTTATGGTGAGAATAGGGTTGAATACAGGACTATGAGGCAAAAGCGCGTTCCTGTATCTTGGACGTTTAGGAGATACCGAAGGTATACATTTTAAATTTAAGTTAATTTTAATTGAAATTTGAATTTAAATGTTCATATCTCCGCTTCTACTGGGAATTGAGAGTCGAGATTTATGGTGAGAATAGGGTTGATACAGGACTATATTGAGGCAAAAGCGCGTTCCTGTATCTTGAAGCCGTTTAGGAGATACCGAAGGTTACATTTTTAAATTTTAAGTTAATTTTAATTGAAATTTGAATTTAAATTGTCATATCCGCTTCTACTGGGAATTGAGAGTCGAGATTATATGGTGAGAATAGGGTTGATACAGGACTATATTGAGGCAAAGCGCGTTCCTGTATCTTGAGCCGTTTAGGAGATACCGAAGGTTACATTTTTAAATTTTAAGTTAATTTTAATTGAAATTTGAATTTTAAATGTCATATCTCCGCTTCTACTGGGATTGAGAAGGAGAGATTCGAGATTTATGGTGAGAATAGGGTTGATACAGGACTATATTGAGGCAAAAGCGCGTTCCTGTATCTTGAGCCGTTTAGGAGATACCGAAGGTTACATTTTTAAATTTTAAGTTAATTTTAATTGAAATTTGAATTTAAATGTTCATATCTCCGCTTCTACTGGGAATTGAGAGTCGAGATTTATGGTGAGAATAGGGTTGATACAGGACTATATTGAGGCAAAAGCGCGTTCCTGTATCTTGAGCCGTTTAGGAGATACCGAAGGTTACATTTTTAAATTTTAAGTTAATTTTAATTGAAATTTGAATTTAAATGTTCATATCTCCGCTTCTACTGGGAATTGAGAGTCGAGATTTATGGTGAGAATAGGGTTGATACAGGACTATATTGAGGCAAAAGCGCGTTCCTGTATCTTGAGCCGTTTAGGAGATACCGAAGGTTACATTTTTAAATTTTAAGTTAATTTTAATTGAAATTTGAATTTAAATGTTCATATCTCCGCTTCTACTGGGAATTGAGAGTCGAGATTTATGGTGAGAATAGGGTTGATACAGGACTATATTGAGGCAAAAGCGCGTTCCTGTATCTTGAGCCGTTTAGGAGATACCGAAGGTTACATTTTTAAATTTTAAGTTAATTTTAATTGAAATTTGAATTTAAATGTTCATATCTCCGCTTCTACTGGGAATTGAGAGTCGAGATTTATGGTGAGAATAGGGTTGATACAGGACTATATTGAGGCAAAAGCGCGTTCCTGTATCTTGAGCCGTTTAGGAGATACCGAAGGTTACATTTTTAAATTTTAAGTTAATTTTAATTGAAATTTGAATTTAAATGTTCATATCTCCGCTTCTACTGGGAATTGAGAGTCGAGATTTATGGTGAGAATAGGGTTGATACAGGACTATATTGAGGCAAAAGCGCGTTCCTGTATCTTGAGCCGTTTAGGAGATACCGAAGGTTACATTTTTAAATTTTAAGTTAATTTTAATTGAAATTTGAATTTAAATGTTCATATCTCCGCTTCTACTGGGAATTGAGAGTCGAGATTTATGGTGAGAATAGGGTTGATACAGGACTATATTGAGGCAAAAGCGCGTTCCTGTATCTTGAGCCGTTTAGGAGATACCGAAGGTTACATTTTTAAATTTTAAGTTAATTTTAATTGAAATTTGAATTTAAATGTTCATATCTCCGCTTCTACTGGGAATTGAGAGTCGAGATTTATGGTGAGAATAGGGTTGATACAGGACTATATTGAGGCAAAAGCGCGTTCCTGTATCTTGAGCCGTTTAGGAGATACCGAAGGTTACATTTTTAAATTTTAAGTTAATTTTAATTGAAATTTGAATTTAAATGTTCATATCTCCGCTTCTACTGGGAATTGAGAGTCGAGATTTATGGTGAGAATAGGGTTGATACAGGACTATATTGAGGCAAAAGCGCGTTCCTGTATCTTGAGCCGTTTAGGAGATACCGAAGGTTACATTTTTAAATTTTAAGTTAATTTTAATTGAAATTTGAATTTAAATGTTCATATCTCCGCTTCTACTGGGAATTGAGAGTCGAGATTTATGGTGAGAATAGGGTTGATACAGGACTATATTGAGGCAAAAGCGCGTTCCTGTATCTTGAGCCGTTTAGGAGATACCGAAGGTTACATTTTTAAATTTTAAGTTAATTTTAATTGAAATTTGAATTTAAATGTTCATATCTCCGCTTCTACTGGGAATTGAGAGTCGAGATTTATGGTGAGAATAGGGTTGATACAGGACTATATTGAGGCAAAAGCGCGTTCCTGTATCTTGAGCCGTTTAGGAGATACCGAAGGTTACATTTTTAAATTTTAAGTTAATTTTAATTGAAATTTGAATTTAAATGTTCATATCTCCGCTTCTACTGGGAATTGAGAGTCGAGATTTATGGTGAGAATAGGGTTGATACAGGACTATATTGAGGCAAAAGCGCGTTCCTGTATCTTGAGCCGTTTAGGAGATACCGAAGGTTACATTTTTAAATTTTAAGTTAATTTTAATTGAAATTTGAATTTAAATGTTCATATCTCCGCTTCTACTGGGAATTGAGAGTCGAGATTTATGGTGAGAATAGGGTTGATACAGGACTATATTGAGGCAAAAGCGCGTTCCTGTATCTTGAGCCGTTTAGGAGATACCGAAGGTTACATTTTTAAATTTTAAGTTAATTTTAATTGAAATTTGAATTTAAATGTTCATATCTCCGCTTCTACTGGGAATTGAGAGTCGAGATTTATGGTGAGAATAGGGTTGATACAGGACTATATTGAGGCAAAAGCGCGTTCCTGTATCTTGAGCCGTTTAGGAGATACCGAAGGTTACATTTTTAAATTTTAAGTTAATTTTAATTGAAATTTGAATTTAAATGTTCATATCTCCGCTTCTACTGGGAATTGAGAGTCGAGATTTATGGTGAGAATAGGGTTGATACAGGACTATATTGAGGCAAAAGCGCGTTCCTGTATCTTGAGCCGTTTAGGAGATACCGAAGGTTACATTTTTAAATTTTAAGTTAATTTTAATTGAAATTTGAATTTAAATGTTCATATCTCCGCTTCTACTGGGAATTGAGAGTCGAGATTTATGGTGAGAATAGGGTTGATACAGGACTATATTGAGGCAAAAGCGCGTTCCTGTATCTTGAGCCGTTTAGGAGATACCGAAGGTTACATTTTTAAATTTTAAGTTAATTTTAATTGAAATTTGAATTTAAATGTTCATATCTCCGCTTCTACTGGGAATTGAGAGTCGAGATTTATGGTGAGAATAGGGTTGATACAGGACTATATTGAGGCAAAAGCGCGTTCCTGTATCTTGAGCCGTTTAGGAGATACCGAAGGTTACATTTTTAAATTTTAAGTTAATTTTAATTGAAATTTGAATTTAAATGTTCATATCTCCGCTTCTACTGGGAATTGAGAGTCGAGATTTATGGTGAGAATAGGGTTGATACAGGACTATATTGAGGCAAAAGCGCGTTCCTGTATCTTGAGCCGTTTAGGAGATACCGAAGGTTACATTTTTAAATTTTAAGTTAATTTTAATTGAAATTTGAATTTAAATGTTCATATCTCCGCTTCTACTGGGAATTGAGAGTCGAGATTTATGGTGAGAATAGGGTTGATACAGGACTATATTGAGGCAAAAGCGCGTTCCTGTATCTTGAGCCGTTTAGGAGATACCGAAGGTTACATTTTTAAATTTTAAGTTAATTTTAATTGAAATTTGAATTTAAATGTTCATATCTCCGCTTCTACTGGGAATTGAGAGTCGAGATTTATGGTGAGAATAGGGTTGATACAGGACTATATTGAGGCAAAAGCGCGTTCCTGTATCTTGAGCCGTTTAGGAGATACCGAAGGTTACATTTTTAAATTTTAAGTTAATTTTAATTGAAATTTGAATTTAAATGTTCATATCTCCGCTTCTACTGGGAATTGAGAGTCGAGATTTATGGTGAGAATAGGGTTGATACAGGACTATATTGAGGCAAAAGCGCGTTCCTGTATCTTGAGCCGTTTAGGAGATACCGAAGGTTACATTTTTAAATTTTAAGTTAATTTTAATTGAAATTTGAATTTAAATGTTCATATCTCCGCTTCTACTGGGAATTGAGAGTCGAGATTTATGGTGAGAATAGGGTTGATACAGGACTATATTGAGGCAAAAGCGCGTTCCTGTATCTTGAGCCGTTTAGGAGATACCGAAGGTTACATTTTTAAATTTTAAGTTAATTTTAATTGAAATTTGAATTTAAATGTTCATATCTCCGCTTCTACTGGGAATTGAGAGTCGAGATTTATGGTGAGAATAGGGTTGATACAGGACTATATTGAGGCAAAAGCGCGTTCCTGTATCTTGAGCCGTTTAGGAGATACCGAAGGTTACATTTTTAAATTTTAAGTTAATTTTAATTGAAATTTGAATTTAAATGTTCATATCTCCGCTTCTACTGGGAATTGAGAGTCGAGATTTATGGTGAGAATAGGGTTGATACAGGACTATATTGAGGCAAAAGCGCGTTCCTGTATCTTGAGCCGTTTAGGAGATACCGAAGGTTACATTTTTAAATTTTAAGTTAATTTTAATTGAAATTTGAATTTAAATGTTCATATCTCCGCTTCTACTGGGAATTGAGAGTCGAGATTTATGGTGAGAATAGGGTTGATACAGGACTATATTGAGGCAAAAGCGCGTTCCTGTATCTTGAGCCGTTTAGGAGATACCGAAGGTTACATTTTTAAATTTTAAGTTAATTTTAATTGAAATTTGAATTTAAATGTTCATATCTCCGCTTCTACTGGGAATTGAGAGTCGAGATTTATGGTGAGAATAGGGTTGATACAGGACTATATTGAGGCAAAAGCGCGTTCCTGTATCTTGAGCCGTTTAGGAGATACCGAAGGTTACATTTTTAAATTTTAAGTTAATTTTAATTGAAATTTGAATTTAAATGTTCATATCTCCGCTTCTACTGGGAATTGAGAGTCGAGATTTATGGTGAGAATAGGGTTGATACAGGACTATATTGAGGCAACAGCGCGTTCCTGTATCTTGAGCCGTTTAGGAGATACCGAAGGTTACATTTTTAAATTTTAAGTTAATTTTAATTGAAATTTGAATCTAAATGTTCATATCTCCGCTTCTACTGGGAATTGAGAGTCGAGATTTATGGTGAGAATAGGGTTGATACAGGACTACATTAAGGCAAAGCGCGTTCCTGTATCTTGAACCGTTTAGGAGATACCGAGGTTACATTTTTAAATTTTAAGTTAATTTTATTTGAAATTTGAATTTAAATGTTCATATTCCGCTTCTACTGGGAATTGAGAGTCGAGATTTATGGTGAGAATAGGGTTGATACAGGACTATATTGAGGCAAAAGCGCGTTCCTGGTATCTTGAGCCGTTTAGGAGATACCGAAGCTTACATTTTTAAATTTTAAGTTAATTTTAATTGAAATTTGAATTTAAATGTTCATATCTCCGCTTCTACTGGGAATTGAGAGTCGAGATTTATGGTGAGAATAGGGTTGATACAGGACTATATTGAGGCAAAAGCGCGTTCCTGTATCTTGAGCCGTTTAGGAGATACCGAAGGTTACATTTTTAAATTTTAAGTTAATTTTAATTGAAATTTGAATTTAAATGTTCATATCTCCGCTTCTACTGGGAATTGAGAGTCGAGATTTATGGTGAGAATAGGGCTGATACAGGACTATATTGAGGCAAAAGCGCGTTCCTGTATCTTGAGCGTTTAGGAGATACCGAAGGTTACATTTTTAAATTTTAAGTTAATTTTAATTGAAATTTGAATTTAAATGTTCATATCTCCGCTTCTACTGGGAATTGAGAGTCGAGATTTATGGTGAGAATAGGGTTGATACAGACTATATTGAGGCAAAAGCGCGTTCTTGTATCTTGAGCCGTTTAGGAGATACCGAAGGTTACATTTTAAATTTTAAGTTAATTTTAATTGAAATTTGAATCTAAATGTTCATATCTCCGCTTCTACTGGGAATTGAGAGTCGAGATTTATGGTGAGAATAGGGTTGATACAGGACTATATTGAGGCAAAGCGCGTTCCTGTATCTTGAGCCGTTTAGGAGATACCGAAGGTTACATTTTTAAATTTTAGTTAATTTTAATTGAAATTTGAATTTAAATGTTCATATCTCCGCTTCTACTGGGAATTGAGAGTCGAGATTTATGGTGAGAATAGGGTTGATACAGGACTATATTGAGGCAAAAGCGCGTTCCTGTATCTTGAGCCGTTTTAGGAGATACCGAAGGTTACATTTTTAAATTTTAAGTTAATTTTAATTGAAATTTGAATTTAAATGTTCATTCTCCGCTTCTACTGGGAATTGAGAGTCGAGATTTATGGTGAGAATAGGGTTGATACAGGACTATATTGAGGCAAAAGCGCGTTCCTGTATCTTGAGCCGTTTAGGAGATACCGAAGGTTACATTTTTAAATTTTAAGTTAATTTTAATTGAAATTTGAATCTAAATGTTCGTATCTCCGCTTCTACTGGGAATTGAGAGTCGAGATTTATGGTGAGAATGGGTTGATACGGACTATATTGAGGCAAAAGCGCGTTCCTGTATCTTGAGCCGTTTAGGAGATACCGAAGGTTACATTTTTAAATTTTAAGTTAATTTTAATTGAAATTTGAATTAAATGTTCATATCTCCGCTTCTACTGGGAATTGAGAGTCGAGATTTATGGTGAGAATAGGGTTGATACAGGACTATATTGAGGCAAAGCGCGTTCCTGTATCTTGAGCCGTTTAGGAGATACGAAGGTTACATTTTTAAATTTTAAGTTAATTTTAATTGAAATTGAATTTAAATGTTCATATCTCCGTTCTACTGGGAATTGAGAGTCGAGATTTATGGTGAGAATAGGGTTGATACAGGACTATATTGAGGCAAAAGCGCGTTCTGTATCTTGAGCCGTTTAGGAGATACCGAAGGTTACATTTTTAAATTTTAAGTTAATTTTAATTGAAATTTGAATTTAAATGTTCATATCTCCGCTTCTACTGGGAATTGAGAGTCGAGATTTATGGTGAGAATAGGGTTGATATAGGACTATATTGAGGCAAAAGCGCGTTTCCTGTATCTTGAGCCGTTTAGGAGATACCGAGGTTACTTTTTAAATTTTAAGTTAATTTTAATTGAAATTTGAATTAAATGTTCATATCTCCGCTTCTACTGGGAATTGAGAGTCGAGATTTATGGTGAGAATAGGGTTGATACAGGACTATATTGAGGCAAAAGCGCGTTCCTGTATCTTGAGCCGTTTAGGAGATACCGAAGGTTACATTTTTTAAATTTTAAGTTAATTTTAATTGAAATTTGAACTTAAATGTTCATATCTCCGCTTCTACTGGGAATTGAGAGTCGAGATTTATGGTGAGAATAGGGTTGATACAGGACTATATTGAGGCAAAAGCGCGTTCCTGTATCTTGAGCCGTTTAGGAGATACCGAAGGTTACATTTTTAAATTTTAAGTTAATTTTAATTGAAATTTGAATCTAAATGTTCATATCTCCGCTTCTACTGGGAATTGAGAGTCGAGATTTATGGTGAGAATAGGGTTGATACAGGACTATATTGAGGCAACAGCGCGTTCCTGTATCTTGAGCCGTTTAGGAGATACCGAAGGTTACATTTTTAAATTTTAAGTTAATTTAATTGAAATTTGAATTTAATGTTCATATCTCCGCTTCTACTGGGAATTGAGAGTCGAGATTTATGGTGAGAATAGGGCTGATACAGGACTATATTGAGGCAAAAGCGCGTTCCTGTATCTTGAGCCGTTTAGGAGATACCGAAGGTTACATTTTTAAATTTTAAGTTAATTTTAATTGAAATTTGATTTAAATGTTCATATCTCCGCTTCTACTGGGAATTGAGAGTCGAGATTTATGGTGAGAATAGGGTTGATACAGGACTATATTTAGGCAAAAGCGCGTTCTGTATCTTGAGCCGTTTAGGAGATACCGAAGGTTACATTTTTAAATTTTAAGTTAATTTTAATTGAAATTTGAATTTAAATGTTCATATCTCCGCTTCTACTGGGAATTGAGAGTCGAGATTTATGGTGAGAATAGGGTTGATACAGGACTATATTGAGGCAAAAGCGCGTTCCTGTATCTTGAGCCGTTTAGGAGATACCGAAGGTTACATTTTTTAATTTTAAGTTAATTTTAATTGAAATTTGAATTTAAATGTTCATATCTCCGCTTCTACTGGGAATTGAGAGTCGAGATTTATGGTGAGAATAGGGTTGATACAGGACTATATTGAGGCAAAAGCGCGTTCCTGTATCTTGAGCCGTTTAGGAGATACCGAAGGTTACATTTTTAAATTTTAAGTTAATTTTAATTGAAATTTGAATTTAAATGTTCATATCTCCGCTTCTACTGGGAATTGAGAGTCGAGATTTATGGTGAGAATAGGGTTGATACAGGACTATATTGAGGCAAAAGCGCGTTCCTGTATCTTGAGCCGTTTAGGAGATACCGAAGGTTACATTTTTAAATTTTAAGTTAATTTTAATTGAAATTTGAATTTAAATGTTCATATCTCCGCTTCTACTGGGAATTGAGAGTCGAGATTTATGGTGAGAATAGGGTTGATACAGGACTATATTGAGGCAAAAGCGCGTTCCTGTATCTTGAGCCGTTTAGGAGATACCGAAGGTTACATTTTAAATTTTAAGTTAATTTTAATTGAAATTTGAATCTAAATGTTCATATCTCCGCTTCTACTGGGAATTGAGAGTCGAGATTTATGGTGAGAATAGGGTTGATACAGGACTATATTGAGGCAAAGCGCGTTCCTGTATCTTGAGCCGTTTAGGAGATACCGAAGGTTACATTTTTTAAATTTTAAGTTAATTTTAATTGAAATTTGAATTTAAATGTTCATATCTCCGCTTCTACTGGGAATTGAGAGTCGAGATTTATGGTGAGAATAGGGTTGATACAGGACTATATTGAGGCAAAAGCGCGTTCCTGTATCTTGAGCCGTTTAGGAGATACCGAAGGTTACATTTTTAAATTTTAAGTTAATTTTAATTGAAATTTGAATTTAAATGTTCATATCTCCGCTTCTACTGGGAATTGAGAGTCGAGATTTATGGTGAGAATAGGGTTGATACGGACTATATTGAGGCAAAAGCGCGTTCCTGTATCTTGAGCCGTTTAGGAGATACCGAAGGTTACATTTTTAAATTTTAAGTTAATTTTAATTGAAATTTGAATTTAAATGTTCATATCTCCGCTTCTACTGGGAATTGAGAGTCGAGATTTATGGTGAGAATAGGTTTGATACAGGACTATATTGAGGCAAAAGCGCGTTCCTGTATCTTGAGCCGTTTAGGAGATACCGAAGGTTACATTTTTAAATTTTAAGTTAATTTTAATTGAAATTTGAATTTAAATATTCATATCTCCGCTTCTACTGGGAATTGAGAGTCGAGATTTATGGTTAGAATAGGGTTGATACAGGACTATATTGAGGCAAAAGCGCGTTCTTGTATCTTGAGCCGTTTAGGAGATACCGAAGGTTACATTTTTAAATTTTAAGTTAATTTTAATTGAAATTTGAATCTAAATGTTCATATCTCCGCTTCTACTGGGAATTGAGAGTCGAGATTTATGGTGAGAATAGGGTTGATACAGGACTATATTGAGGCAAAAGCGCGTTCCTGTATCTTGAGCCGTTTAGGAGATACCGAAGGTTACATTTTTAAATTTTAAGTTAATTTTAATTGAAATTTGAATTTAAATGTTCATATCTCCGCTTCTACTGGGAATTGAGAGTCGAGATTTATGGTGAGAATAGGGTTGATACAGGACTATATTGAGGCAAAAGCGCGTTCCTGTATCTTGAGCCGTTTAGGAGATACCGAAGGTTACATTTTTTAATTTTAAGTTAATTTTAATTGAAATTTGAATTTAAATGTTCATATCTCCGCTTCTACTGGGAATTGAGAGTGGAGATTTATGGTGAGAATAGGGTTGATACAGGACTATATTGAGGCAAAAGCGCGTTCCTGTATCTTGAGCCGTTTAGGAGATACCGAAGGTTACATTTTTAAATTTTAAGTTAATTTTAATTGAAATTTGAATTTAAATGTTCATATCTCCGCTTCTACTGGGAATTGAGAGTCGAGATTTATGGTGAGAATAGGGTTGATACAGGACTATATTGAGGCGAAAGCGCGTTCCTGTATCTTGAGCCGTTTAGGAGATACCGAAGGTTACATTTTTAAATTTTAATTTAATTTTAATTGAAATTTGAATTTAAATGTTCGTATCTCCGCTTCTACTGGGAATTGAGAGTCGAGATTTATGGTGAGAATAGGGTTGATACAGGACTATATTGAGGCAAAAGCGCGTTCCTGTATCTTGAGCCGTTTAGGAGATACCGAAGGTTACATTTTTAAATTTTAAGTTAATTTTAATTGAAATTTGAATTTAAATGTTCATATCTCCGCTTCTACTGGGAATTGAGAGTCGAGATTTATGGTGAGAATAGGGTTGATACGGGACTATATTGAGGCAAAAGCGCGTTCCTGTATCTTGAGCCGTTTAGGAGATACCGAAGGTTACATTTTTAAATTTTAAGTTAATTTTAATTGAAATTTGAATTTAAATGTTCATATCTCCGCTTCTACTGGGAATTGAGAGTCGAGATTTATGGTGAGAATAGGGTTGATACAGGACTATATTGAGGCAAAAGCGCGTTCCTGTATCTTGAGCCGTTTAGGAGATACCGAAGGTTACATTTTTAAATTTTAAGTTAATTTTAATTGAAATTTGAATTTAAATGTTCGTATCTCCGCTTCTACTGGGAATTGAGAGTCGAGATTTATGGTGAGAATAGGGTTGATACAGGACTATATTGAGGCAAAAGCGCGTTCCTGTATCTTGAGCCGTTTAGGAGATACCGAAGGTTACATTTTTAAATTTTAAGTTAATTTTAATTGAAATTTGAATTTAAATGTTCATATCTCCGCTTCTACTGGGAATTGAGAGTCGAGATTTATGGTGAGAATAGGGTTGATACAGGACTATATTGAGGCAAAAGCGCGTTCCTGTATCTTGAGCCGTTTAGGAGATACCGAAGGTTACATTTTTAAATTTTAAGTTAATTTTAATTGAAATTTGAATTTAAATGTTCATATCTCCGCTTCTACTGGGAATTGAGAGTCGAGATTTATGGTGAGAATAGGGTTGATACAGGACTATATTGAGGCAAAAGCGCGTTCCTGTATCTTGAGCCGTTTAGGAGATACCGAAGGTTACATTTTTAAATTTTAAGTTAATTTTAATTGAAATTTGAATTTAAATGTTCATATCTCCGCTTCTACTGGGAATTGAGAGTCGAGATTTATGGTGAGAATAGGGTTGATACAGGACTATATTGAGGCAAAAGCGCGTTCCTGTATCTTGAGCCGTTTAGGAGATACCGAAGGTTAAATTTTTAAATTTTAAGTTAATTTTAATTGAAATTTGAATTTAAATGTTCATATCTCCGCTTCTACTGGGAATTGAGAGTCGAGATTTATGGTGAGAATAGGGTTGATACAGGACTATATTGAGGCAAAAGCGCGTTCCTGTATCTTGAGCCGTTTAGGAGATACCGAAGGTTACATTTTTAAATTTTAAGTTAATTTTAATTGAAATTTGAATTTAAATGTTCATATCTCCGCTTCTACTGGGAATTGAGAGTCGAGATTTATGGTGAGAATAGGGTTGATACAGGACTATATTGAGGCAAAAGCGCGTTCCTGTATCTTGAGCCGTTTAGGAGATACCGAAGGTTACATTTTTAAATTTTAAGTTAATTTTAATTGAAATTTGAATTTAAATGTTCATATCTCCGCTTCTACTGGGAATTGAGAGTCGAGATTTATGGTGAGAATAGGGTTGATACAGGACTATATTGAGGCAAAAGCGCGTTCCTGTATCTTGAGCCGTTTAGGAGATACCGAAGGTTACATTTTTAAATTTTAAGTTAATTTTAATTGAAATTTGAATTTAAATGTTCATATCTCCGCTTCTACTGGGAATTGAGAGTCGAGATTTATGGTGAGAATAGGGTTGATACAGGACTATATTGAGGCAAAAGCGCGTTCCTGTATCTTGAGCCGTTTAGGAGATACCGAAGGTTATTTTTAAATTTTAAGTTAATTTTAATTGAAATTTGAATTTAAATGTTCATATCTCCGCTTCTACTGGGAATTGAGAGTCGAGATTTATGGTGAGAATAGGGTTGATACAGGACTATATTGAGGCAAAAGCGCGTTCCTGTATCTTGAGCCGTTTAGGAGATACCGAAGGTTAAATTTTTAAATTTTAAGTTAATTTTAATTGAAATTTGAATTTAAATGTTCATATCTCCGCTTCTACTGGGAATTGAGAGTCGAGATTTATGGTGAGAATAGGGTTGATACAGGACTATATTGAGGCAAAAGCGCGTTCCTGTATCTTGAGCCGTTTAGGAGATACCGAAGGTTACATTTTTAAATTTTAAGTTAATTTTAATTGAAATTTGAATTTAAATGTTCATATCTCCGCTTCTACTGGGAATTGAGAGTCGAGATTTATGGTGAGAATAGGGTTGATACAGGACTATATTGAGGCAAAAGCGCGTTCCTGTATCTTGAGCCGTTTAGGAGATACCGAAGGTTACATTTTTAAATTTTAAGTTAATTTTAATTGAAATTTGAATTTAAATGTTCATATCTCCGCTTCTACTGGGAATTGAGAGTCGAGATTTATGGTGAGAATAGGGTTGATACAGGACTATATTGAGGCAAAAGCGCGTTCCTGTATCTTGAGCCGTTTAGGAGATACCGAAGGTTACATTTTTAAATTTTAAGTTAATTTTAATTGAAATTTGAATTTAAATGTTCATATCTCCGCTTCTACTGGGAATTGAGAGTCGAGATTTATGGTGAGAATAGGGTTGATACAGGACTATATTGAGGCAAAAGCGCGTTCCTGTATCTTGAGCCGTTTAGGAGATACCGAAGGTTACATTTTTAAATTTTAAGTTAATTTTAATTGAAATTTGAATTTAAATGTTCATATCTCCGCTTCTACTGGGAATTGAGAGTCGAGATTTATGGTGAGAATAGGGTTGATACAGGACTATATTGAGGCAAAAGCGCGTTCCTGTATCTTGAGCCGTTTAGGAGATACCGAAGGTTACATTTTTAAATTTTAAGTTAATTTTAATTGAAATTTGAATCTAAATGTTCATATCTCCGCTTCTACTGGGAATTGAGAGTCGAGATTTATGGTGAGAATAGGGTTGATACAGGACTATATTGAGGCAAAAGCGCGTTCCTGTATCTTGAGCCGTTTAGGTTAGGTTGTGACCGGGTCTCGGGAAGGTGTTTTTTTTCCGGCCTTCCTAACCGATCCTAACCAGTCGGTGGTATTCTGTGGTGGCGCTGACCCTGGTCGTCAGCGGAGCCGATCTGGCCCTGACTCTTCCGTCCTTCTCACGGCTGCCTCGGTCGCCAGTCGCTGTCGGATTATAGGAGCAGCGACACTCCAGTGGATGACCCCGTGTGGGACACCCGAGATCTAGTCTCTATCCGAAGTTGCTAGGTCCGTATCGCAGGACCGTAACGTTGGTTGGACATCCGGTGTACCGTGTGTGTCCAGACTTAATTGCCAGTCTATGGCGTTCTATGGTGCTATATATATATGTGTTACCAGTCGGTGGTGTACGAAGGTATAGCCTATATTGTTGTTTATTGAGGACTTGGGGCCTCTTAGCGTTGTTCGAGCCAGTCAGTTGTGCCCTAAGATGCCTTCTATTACCTATCACCTATGCGATGTACCAGTCAGGAATGAGGTACCCTATGAGTGGACAGCGCTCGCGGGTACTATATATGTCCTTCCTGTGAGCTGCGCTCGTGAGGAATGCTTCTACCTATCGCTGGTGTTCTAACGCACACACTATATGATGGTCACCAGTCAATGGTGTGCTAACGGACGTACTATATATGATACCAGTCAATGGCACACGTACGTACTTGCTATAGTACGGTCACCTATCAATGGTGCTCAATTGTATGTACTATACCACTCTCCAATGAGCTGTGCTCGTCAGGAGTTTCAACACCAGTCGATGGCATGCACGCGTATGGACTATAGATGTCACCAGTCAATGGTGACCAAACGCACAAACTATAGATGCCACCAGTCGATGGTGGTCAATCGCGCAAACTATATACGCGTCGCGAACAAACAACGACGAAATGTACGTAATATAGTTATTTCTACTGACTGATACACCTAAGGATCTGAAGGATCCAGTCAATGGTGAACTAAGGCAATTATTTATTTAACTAACAATGAAATGGCGTTGACTGGTGAAAACTCGAAAACTGACTGGACACGACTGGTGCGCCCGACATTTAGGGGCGCTCGCGTTGTAAAAAAGACAATGAACTAATAAAATTCAAACTCCAGTCAAATGCAATTTTTAGGCTATTATTTATTTATTAATTATTTAACACCGTTAACGACCGACTGATACACTGAGCATGCACATACGGGAAAGGTAAGTGAACACTTCACCGATTAGAACAATAACAATAAGAATATATTTATTAATTATAAACAATCACATTCGCAAAAATCACAATCTCGAGTAACTAAATTAAACAATGCACTGCGCGCTGTGACGCGTAATTATTTCGCGTACCGTTACCCGCTGGTGCCGAGGAAGATGAGTTACGCCGTCGCGGGATCAAAGGCGCCGCCGCGCAAGATCAAAGAGCCGCCGCTCTGCGATTTCCCCGATCGCTAGATTTTAATTGCGAATTATTAACGACGCTGCCGGTACCACTCGCGGTCTTAGACGTCGGGAGGAGGAAGCGGTTATCGAGACACTAACACTCGCGGTCGCGCAATGACGGTTATGACGTCACGGATAATGCGGAAGTCGGCTACGCCGCGCTTACCGTCCGCCGCCTCCTGGGGGTGTCCCGGGTGTTTGGGCGAGCCCTAGCTCTTAGCCTCCCGTAGACGGTCCTCCTGCGGTCGTCGGGTATCCGTATCCTGGTGCGCACGAGTCACCCACGCCCGATATATCACGCGCGAGGATCTAGCACTACGCGGTAATTATCACTATCCCGTACTCTAGGTACGCGCTCAGGACGTCCTTCCGGGACGGGCGACGTGACCCTCGTCTACGCGGAACGTGTCTCTACGTGTTCTCTACGTCGGATGATGCAATCCTAACGGTTTCCGCTGCACGCGCAATACGTGTTGTCCGCTTGCCGGGCGAGACCTCACTCCTCGAGCCGTTGTTCGGCACTTCCTTATATACCCTCTGGTCACGTGGGGGTCACGTGACGGTCGGGTGTAACCAGCGGATGGCAGCAGTAGGCCCGTAGTTGCCATGACAACCAATCAATGGGACAAGCAGGATGCTCATTATCCCTTTTTATATATTAATTACGAAGTCTAGGGGCCTCGTGCTGCCTGGTAGCTAATCGTAGAGCGTTTCTATACTTAAAACAAAGCTAAATAAATTCGTACAAGTACCGAAAACTACTTAATTATACGATTTCAAGCGAACATATGTGTATAACCTACAATCAGGGGTCTGTCCGCTTTTTACAATAAATACGCTCTTTAGACGATCAAAAACGGTTTTTCAAGGGCCTACGTCTCTTTCTATTAACAATACGTAGTGCGCCAAACAAAAAGCTCTATCGAAATATATCGATTTATGTCTAAAATACACGAACTGTCTCTTATACCTATCAATGGTGAACGCAGGACAGTTCTTTGTTACTATTATTATTAAATAAAGTATCTTAACGATCGCGCAGGGGTTTGTACGCTTTGTGCGTTTTATATAATATGAATCTACGTCCCGTAGCATCCCCTGAATGTGCGGAATCCCGTTATTTATTATTAATTAAATATGCTGTCTTTTATTGACCTATCAACGGTGGTCATTGGACAGCCTTTGTCTCTATAAATAAATAAAATAAACTGTTTATTGAACTCTTGAGGGCTTGAGCGCTTTATATACGCTTTATTATATCACAATGTGTCTCGCGGTACCCTTCAAGTACGCTAGAATCTTTTAGTTTATTTATTATAATAATTATGCCCTATTAATGGGCCTTGTAGGGCCCTGAGCACGTGTTTGCCCAGTTGGCGCCACGACATGGCCTCTTATAAATTGAGGTCTGCTAGAGCCCAGTTGATGGTTGTTTATTAGCCCTAGCTTTTGTCCTTTTGTCATATCCAGTCAAGTGTTATGCGTGGTTGTCTTTGTGACGTCACTGTGACGTCATCAGCCCTGTGAGATGTTATTCTCAGGTGACCACTCAATGGTCATTATCGGTCTGATTTGTGACGTCATCAACCCAGTCGTATGTTATCGTTAGGTAGTCGTTTTGTGACGTCATCTGTCCAGTGAAATGTTATTCATAGGTGACCAGTCAATGGTCATCATCGGCCCGATTTGTGACGTCATCAGTCCAGTCGGATGCTACCGAGTGGTAGTCATTTTGTGACGTCATTAGTCCAGTGAGATGTTATTCTCAGGTGACCAGTCGATGGTCTCTATCGGGCTATTTTGTGACGTCATTAGTCCAGTGAGATGTTATCGTCTGGTAAGCGTTCGTGACGTCATTAGTCCAGTCGACTGTATGGATTGGTGCCCTGTGATATGTTATCGTCAGGCACCTATGGTTGGAAATTGGTCGGCACACACATAGTGCAAGTGTGCGTTGCCTAAGATATGTACTTTAGTGGTACCTATGAGTGGTTACCATTGGTACATTTAAACTTTGGTCTTACCTGAGTCCAGACGTCGGGTACGACTGGTGCATTTAATTCCTAGTCAGGTTCTGACTGGTTAGCACGCAGTCTAGGAACTAATTTCGGTCCTTTACTTACTGGATGTTAGTTATTTTCAATCCTGAACTCTTGCTGAAAGTCAGGATCGTATAATTGACTAAATTTCCAGTCAGGTTTACGCTGTGTGCTTACTGAAGCACTTACAGCGTTCTTTTTGGTTAGTTGGGTTAGGTTTTTTTAGGTTAGGTTGTGACCGGGGTACGACTGCCCTAAAATTTTGGTGAGCTTTCTCCTATTGTGGTCGTATGGTACTTCGACCGAGGTCTCCCCTATTGTGGTACAATGGTTCCTATTTAGGTCGTATGGACCTAACCTCTCTGGTTACCTATTGCGGTGCTATGGTCACCCTATATAATGACCTATTAGGGTCCTATGGACATAACCTCTCTGGTTACCTACCGCGGTGCTATGGTCACCCTATATAGTGACCTATTATGGTCCTATGGACATAACCTCTCTGGTTACCTATTAGTATACCGTATGGACCACCTATTACGACGACCTATTGTGGTCTTATGGTCCTCTCCTATTATGGTTGCCTATTGGTTATCGTATGGCTTAGCATGCAACCGCGTATGGCTTAGCACCTACCTATTTGCCTACTATGGTACCTATTGATATATCGGATGGCTTAGCATGCAGCCTCGTATGGCTTAGCACCTACCTATTTACCCACTATGGTCAAAAAATTCAAATTACGCGGGAAAACGCGCATTATAGGGTTTCTAGACGGGAAACCTCGAGTTAGAGCGATTGAATGGATCAGATTTTCAAATTCACTCCGGGCCCCTTGGGGCCCCCCTCGAAAACTCGCTATCTCGTCCCTCAGCTTTGCCCTGACGTCACCCGAGTGTCGTACGAGCTGAAATAACGCGAAACGCGTTGGTTCGTGTCGGTTTGATGGTCGCCACCTTATTTTCTCGGATCAATAAGGAAACCGGTGAATCTACAGTGACTTATCGACTGCGTTGACGTTAATAAATTTTTAAAATTCGAAATCTTTAATTTCTGATCGCGTTTTGCAAGTTCGAATCGCAGGACTCACGAGTGCGCTTTGTATTCTAATGTTGCATGCAGTTCAGGCTTCTTTTTCTCTCTCCCTGGCTGGACGACGCTGAAAACGCGAAGTGCGTAACGGTCGGGTGAGTTCGTAAATGACGGTACTCGGTAGATTTTCAAAAATATCAAAATATATTATCGGATCTAGTTGAAATGAACAATAACAAACTCAAATCTATTAGTATTCGATTCGGATGCGCTCGGATGCTCGTTATTTTTCCGATTTTCGGTTTGCGTGTCACTGACTCAGGCCGCGCCTCGAAAGTCAGTTCGGAATAACGACGCCCGCACTCTTCCACGCGAGGACAGCACTCACGGATCCGCGGAACGCCGGAGACGTCTGTTGCGCAGGGTATTTCCCCTTTATCCCGATTCTACGCGACACAATTGACGGGTACGTGGCCGTTACAAGATGGCGGACGTGGATATTACACGCGTCAGTCGCTCGGAATCGCCGTAAAACGCCGTGCCGCTTATGAAACCATGCGACTCACATTCGCAGTATACGCTCGGGCGGTGAGAGATGCAGCTCTCCTCCTTCAGCTCTCGCTGGCGCCGAAGACCTCGTGGCGTAGGGGGTCGGTAATGGCCGCCCGTCCGCGCGTCGGATTCCTGGCTCTCTGCAGGGGTATCCTTCGTCTCGGCACTGCATCCAATAATCCCTCGTGCACGTACACACGCCTCACTATCGCCCGGTGTGGCTCTAGGAACGTTCTCGGCTTTATTCGCGCAGATTTTACAATCTTTCGGCCACTCACGAAATAACGCGTCGCGCTGTGATGGCCGCCCAGAACAGTCTGAAGAAGAAGCCTTCGTTTCCGACTTCTAGCTTCCGGATCGTCGCAGATCCAATGTGCCATCGTCAACGCATGCGTACACGTGGCTTTTCAGGGTCACGTGACCTGTTTTGGCCTATCAGGAAGCGTGTACGTGCTTCGCGCATGTGTCTTGCCGTCGCCGGTTATGCGTGCGCAAGTCGCGCATGCCCGATACTGCCCCGCAAGGGCTTCGGGGTAACGCGCGCTGTTTGAACCGCTCTTAGGGTCCACCGATGCGAGGTATCACGTGACCCTCGCGCATACTCGGTTGTAATAGTAGCGCGCGTCGCTAGCGCATGCCCAGTGGCCGTTCGCAAGGCCTTAGGGGTAAGGCGCAATTTATGAATGCCTCAGAATTAACTCCGAGGCTGCGCTATAGAGGGTGCTGGTTACCCTTCACGCCTGCGTATTCCTAAGGTGGCGTACGCACCTCGCGCATGTCCAGTGACCGCTCGCAAGGCCTTAGGGGTAAGGCGCAATTTATAAATGCCTCGGAATTAATTCCAAGGCCCGCACTATAGGGGGTGCTGGAGTCCCTTTACGCCGGCGCGATGCTAAAGTAGCGTACGCACTCCGCTCATGCCCAGAAGGGTCACGCAAGGGCTTCTGGGTTTCGCGCAATATTTAAACGAATAGTCTGTGGCTCCGAAATATTAAAGTCTTGTATACATGTCGGTAATTGGAGTCCACAGACTATGAATCTCGACTTACTACTAAGATGACAGACCTTAATCATCATTTTGGTCTGCCGACGCTAAACGAATTACAAGACCCGCGTACTGACATCGGATTCATGTCCCTTTCGGCGGGCTCTTTAAATGCGCAGAAGTTCATTTCCGGTTTTCGCGAGATTGGGGTGTTCCCACCATATGATTTTGATGCAACCAGTGCCATTAGCCTCAGAATAGCTTGAAACAAAGGAATCCACCCGAATCCCGACTTTTTTGTAAAACTTAATATTTCGCGATTCGGAAACCATAGAACGACTTCTAAAATTAAATAAAAATGATTGACCATGCGATATAACCCGTTTTCTCAAATTTTTCACCATACTACCACATATGGTTGCTGACGTCACAGAGTTTTAGGAACACCCCCATTTGACGTGTTTTGGTCCATATGTTCCCTATTATGGAAACTTGGCCGTTCCCTATTATGGTGGCATAGCGCCTCTTATGGCAGGATAGATCCTGTTATGGAAGATCGGTATTAACTGTGGTAGGATGGTGGACTCAATAATGGTACCATGGTTCTATTTATGGTGTATGGATCTAGTTATGGTAACACGGTACCAAGGGTAACAGGATGGTGGACTCAATAACGGTACTATGGTCCTATCTATGGTGGATGGATCCAGTTATGGTAACCCGGTACCAAGGGTAACAGGATGGTGGACTCAATAACGGTACTATGGTCCTATCTATGGTGGATGGATCCAGTTATGGTAACCCGGTACCAAGGGTAATAGGATGGTGGACTCAATAATGGTACTATGGTCCTATCTATGGTGGATGGTAGGGTTAGGTTGCCCTGGGTACCAATTATGGCACTATGGTGCTAACTACTGTTTCTCACCTATTGGATCCTTATGGTCCGTTCGACATTTCCTGGTATGTCCAGGTTATTCCCAGGTTCCTACCTTTTTCCTATGGTTCGGTTAGGTTATATCGCTATCTTTAAACGTTTAATCTTAATTTTAATCTGTTTAAAGGTCAGGTTCATGACTGGTCAGGATGGGAAAGTTCGGTTAGTATGGTTAGGTTAGGTTAGGTTAGGTTAGGTTAGGTTAGCCCGCTCGCAGCAGCCAAAAAAGTGGCGGAGAAGGGAACTCTATCTCTGGGGTGGACGCAGGTCAAGGTAGAGCTCCTGGAATCTAGGCCCCTGCAATGCTACAGGTGCCTTGAGAGAGGGCACGTGCAGCAAAATTGCAGCAACAAGGTGGACAGAAGAAACATCTGTTACAGGTGTGGAGAGACGGACCACCTGGCCCGCAGCTGCACCAAAGCAGCGAGGTGTGCTGTGTGTGCTGCGGCGGGAAAACAGGCGGGTCACCGAATGGGGGGGCCGGCGTGTCGCCCCCCCAACAAGAGAAGGAACCAAAAGAGGGATGAGGGGCAGGAAGCGGAGGCAGCCGCACCAATGCCACCAGCCCCCCCTTCTCCCTCTAAGGAGAAAACAGATGAAAGAGGGGACAAAGAGCAAGAGCCCTCCCCATCCATAGAATCCATGGGACCAGCTACCCCGATAAATGGACCACAAGAGAAAGGGGAGGATATGGATATCGAAAGGAGGGGAGAGAAGAGGCAGCGACCCGCAAGGAGAAGCGGGAGTGAGGAAGAGGAGGGGCCCGTGGAGAAACTGCTTATCCACCTATAATGGATACACGGCTCCTCCAAGCAAATCTGCACCGCGCTCGGCAGGCACTACCGCTTTTCGAGCATACCATGACCGAGCGCGGTGCGGGATTGGGAATTGCGGCGGAGCCCTACAGAGTCCCCAAAAACCATCCGAGATGGTTCGGGGACAATCTGGGCTCCGTCGCAATCATTTGGAAAGCGGGCGGAAACTCTCCCCCCGCTACCTATGTGGGTAGCGGAGAGGGATTCGTCGTGGCCAGGTGGGGTGCCCTGATAGTGGTCGGGGTATACCTCCCCCCAACAAAGAGCCTGGACTTTCCTAGCTTTAAGTCCAGGCTCCGAGACATGGGGAGGGCCGTTAGACGGCACCTCCCCGAACCTGTCATCATCGCCGGGGACTTCAATGCGAAGTCGGAGACGTGGGGATCCCGGGATGGTGACAGGAGGGGGGAGGAGGTGGAAGACTGGGCCGCGGGCCTTGATCTGCACCTGCTGAACGAGGGACGCGAATCGACGTTCGTAGGGTCGCGGGGAGAATCGATCATCGATCTCACATGGGCTTCCCCCGCGGCCCTGAAGCGGGTGCGGAGTTGGAGGGTGGCGGACGAGCTCGAAGCTCTTTCAGATCATCTCTTAATAGAGATGGAGCTGTCCGTCACCCCCGAGGGCCTGCGGTCCAGGCAACCCCGAATGCAACCCCGACCGGGGAGATGGTCCCTCAACAAATTGGACAGGGAAGCACTGGACATCTCCCTAGAGGCTGCCACCTGGCCACGGCAGGAAGAGGGGCGGGACCTCGACTCTGAGGTTATGGCAATTATGGAAGTCGTCGCGCATGCGTGCGACGAAGCCATGCCCAGAGTCAGGTCCTGCCCCAAAAGGTCCGCCTGGTGGTGGACCGACGCCATAGCCGATCTCCGGCACAAGTCGGTCCACCTCAGGCGGGCCTTTAGGAGGGTCCGTAACGACCCTCACTCGGACCCCGAGGCTGTTCTGGCTGCCCGGAGGGAGTTTTGCCTAGCGGCGGCATCCCTCAGAGATGCGATTGGGGCAGCCAGAGGAAAAGGGTGGGACACCCTCCTCCTCTCGCTGGACGCTGATCCGTGGGGGCGTCCATACAAACTGGTAATGAACAAGTTGAAACCATGGACGCCCCCGCTAACGGAGACGCTCGACCCCCGGTTCTTGGAGCGGGTCATGGGGACCCTCTTCCCGGTCAGGGAAGGGGACCCCATGGGCCCGTACGTTGCACCCACCCCTGAACAACAAGGGGTGGTACCGGGGGTCACCGAGGAGGAGGTGGCCGGGGCCATCAAAAGGGTCAAAAGCCGGAAGGCGCCAGGACCCGATGGAATCCCCGGCCGCGTCCTTACCCTGGCCTCGGGGTACCTAGGCGGAAGGCTCGCGAGGATATTCTCGCGAGCCCTGAGGGAACGAAGGTTCCCCCCAGTCTGGGGGAGGGCCAATGTGGTCCTCCTCCGTAAAGAGGGCAAACCGGAGGGCACCCCCTCCGCATACCGGCCCATATGTCTCCTGGACGAGGCGGGCAAGCTCTTCGAGCGTGTCATAGCTGCCCGCCTCGTGGAGCATATGTCCCGGATAGGTCCGAACCTTGACGACGGCCAATACGGCTTCCGGGAGGGACGTTCCACCGTGGACGCGATTCGGCGTCTGCGGTCCCTCTCGGAGGCCATAGTGCAGGAGGGCGGGGTGGCGGTGGCGGTGTCCTTGGACATCGCCAACGCATTTAACACCCTGCCCTGGGGTAGGGTGGTGGAGGCCATGGAAGGCCACTTCCAATTCCCACCCTACCTCGTGGCTGTCGTCAGGGATTACTTCCGGGGTCGGCGTCTAGCCTGGAGAGACGCCGACGGCAAGGTATGCGAGAGGGGCATGAGTTGCGGGGTTCCACAGGGGTCCGTTTTGGGCCCCCTCCTGTGGAACCTCGGTTACGACTCTGTCCTCCAAACTGCCCTCCCCCCGGCTGTAGCATCATCTGCTACGCAGATGATACGCTCATCTTAGCCGGGGGGAGAGACTGGGGGGAGGCCACAAGAACGGCCAACTTCGCGGTGACATGCGTCGTGCGCTCTATTCGCAGACTGGGCCTGGTGGTGGCGGAGAGGAAGACGGAGGCGATCTTCCTCCATAGCAGGAGGATGAAGCCACCCCAGGCCCAGATAAGAGTAGGAAGGGTCAGGGTCCCAATAGAGGCCCAGATGAGATATCTGGGCCTCACCCTGGACGGCACCTGGTGCTTCAGGCAACACTTCAATCGCCTGGTCCCCCGGTTAAGGGCTGTCTCGAGTAGAGTCAGCAGACTCATGCCGAGAACCGGGGGACCGGATGGGAAGGCGCGTCGCCTCCACGCTGGGGTACTAAACTCGGTGGCCCTTTACGGGGCACCGATATGGGCGGAAGCCCTGGCCGTCAGTCGCCCTATACAAGCAACCCTGCGCAGGGTGCAGAGGGCGCTGGCGGTCAGGGTGGCCCGCTGTTACAGAACAGTATCCCACGTGGCGGCGACGGTCCTGGCGAGCATGCCCCCCCTGGAGCTCATGGCCCTTTCGTACATGGGAATGTACGATAGGAAGCGTGAGCTCCTGCGTATGGGGGGGGCGGAAGAACCGCTCGCCAGGACAATCAGAAGGATGAAGCACCAGACTCGACAGGTCCTCCTTCAGAGATGGCAGCGACTCCTGGCTAATGCCAGGTACGGAAGGAGGACCGTCGAGGCCGTCCGGCCCTTCCTGCCAGAGTGGGTAGGAAGGGCCCACGGGACCCTGACCTTTAGGATGGCACAGGTGCTCACCGGGCACGGATGCTTCGGTGAGTACCTGTGCCGGATAGGCAAAGAGCGCACGGCGGCATGTCACCACTGTGGACACGACCATGACTCCGCGCAACACACACTCCAGGACTGCCCCGCCTGGAGTGCCGAGCGCGGAGTCATGGTCAGGGCCTTGGGCCAGGACCTCTCACTCCCGGGGATAGTCGGGGCGATCCTCGGGAGTGAGAAGAGATGGGATGCGTTCTCCTCCTTCTGCGGCACGGTAATGACGCAGAAGGAGGAGGCTGAAGAAGCGCGGAGAGAGGCAGAGGGTAGGGGAAGGAAGCGGCGGCGGCGCGAGAGACACCGCCAGTGGAGGGCGGGGAGAAGCAGGAGTAGGGAGGGGGATGTTGATTCCTCGGAGGAGGACGAGCTCAGGAGGATGGTGGGCCAACCACCACCTCCTCCACCTCCTCCCCCCCCTCCCCCTCCTGCTCCCCCACAGGCACAAGCAGCGAGACGGGGAACCCGCAGGGGGCACGGTGCCCCCCGTGGAAACCGGAGAGGAGTCGGAGACGGTAGGGTGGCGGTGGTGGTTTTGCACCGCCTCACCCCCCCTAATGGTGGCGGCAGCCATGCTGACCGCCCCCCCAGCAGCAGGGGTGATTGCGGCGCCACCACCGCCGCCACCCCCCGCTGTCCCACCAAGGGCAGCGACGACGGGAGAAGGTAGCGGGTGGAGGGCCCGGCTCAGGCCTAGGCCCTACACCCGCAGACCGCCGACCCCATCGAAAAAAGGGGTTGGATGAAAGTAAGGGGGGGAGAGGGCATCGATGATAAGGAATCATCGAAACAAATGCCCCTCCCCCCCTTAATCGCAAGTCCGACAGACCAGTCGGACATGCGGGAGGGGGGTCACTAGGACCCCCCGCCCCATTCCTCCGCGGAGGTGGGGAGAGCCCGGCGGCTAGGGGAGTAGATCTCCCTGCAACCGCCGGGCGGGAGGGTGGGGTACCGGGCGGGGACTCCCGGTTCCCCAACCAGCCCTCCCAAGGTAGGGTGGCTGGCTGATACGGTGGGTCAGTCAGCCACACAACGTGTTTTGGCGGCGCCTCGTCTGGTCGGGAACGGTGGTGAAGCGGGCCTCGGCCGGCTTCCCCCCCTCCCGAGGAAGAGACGAGGCGTGAGGGGTGGGAAAGGGGAACGGGCGGTCGAAGCGGGCCCTCGGGCCGGCTTCCCCCTTCCCCTGGGGGAGCGGCGGTCGAAGCGGACCCTCGGGTCGGCTTCCCCCCTCCCCCACCCCGCCCTCAGGGACAGAAGGTGAACATC